>NC_068392.1:4284831-4502331 GCF_023724105.1 Carassius gibelio | reverse complement strand
TTCACAAATAAGACAAGAACCATCAGTGACCAATTCTCCACACCACAGACTGGGGAAAACTTCACAATGACCGACGCACACTCTTTCTACTTCTTCTACCCTCTCTCAGAGATGGATGTTTCCAAACTTCTCCTGTCCAATCATCCTACTACTTGTCCACTTGATCCGATCCCCACTCACCTCCTTCAAGCGATCTCTTCTTCTGTCATAGCTTCGCTTATGTTATCAACTCCTCTCTTCACTCTGGAACATTTCCCTCAGCATTCAAGCAGGCTCGGGTATGCCCACTCCTCAAGAAACACTCTCTAAATCTAGCGCTTCTAGAAAACTACAGATAATCCCTTCTTCCATTCATTGCAAAGACACTTGAGTGAGCAGTGTTGAACCAGCTCTCTATGTTCCTTGTACAGAACAACCTCCTGGACAGCAACCAATCTGGCTTCAAAAGTGGCCACTCAACTGAGACTGCTCTGCTCTCGGTTACTGAAGCCCAGCGACTTGCAAGAGCAGCTTCAAAATTTTCAGTACTAATCTTACTGGACCTGTCTGCTGCTTTTGACACCGTTAATCACCAGATGCTCCCCCTTTGTGCCACCTTTTTCTTTGTTTAGTTTTTTGGGCTACTGTGTCTCAAAATGTATGTGCATGGCCCTGCAGTTAATGCTCTAAAAACACGTTTTCTGAGGAAAAATGACCTACACAGCTAAAAGTAGTGAATAGGGAGAAGTCAGCAAAAGCAGGACACTTTTTGGTAAACCTAATAGGTTTTGGTAAACCTATTAGGCAAGGCAAGGCAAGTTTATTTATATAGCACATTTCGTACACAATGGTAATTCAAAGTGCTTTACATAAAAGAAAGTAAAATAATCATGAAGAAAAACAATAACAAAAATAAAACAAGCAATTTTAAAACTTTTAAAATGATTAAAACATTTAAAAACAGTTAGAAAATGATTTTACATAATAAAACAGTGAAAATATAGTGCAATCAGTTCAGACATTGCACAGTGCTCATTCAACAAATGTACAGCTAAAAAGGTGCGTTTTGCGTTAGTGTTTTTGCGTTAGTGTTTTAGCACATCTGATCTCTTCTGGAAGCTGATTCCAACTGCGGGCAGCATAGTAACTAAAGGCAGACTCCCCTTGTTTTGTGTGAACCCTTGGTATTTCTAACTGACTTGATCCTAGTGATCTGAGTGCTCTGTAAGGTTTATATTCAGTGAACATATCTGCAATATATTTTGGTCCTAGGTCATTTAGTGACTTATATACGAGTAAAAGTACTTTAAAATCAATCCTAAATGTAACTGGAAGCCAGTGTAAGGACCTGAGGACTGGTGTGATATGCTCAGATTTTCTGGTTCTAGTCAGAACCCTGGCAGCAGCGTTCTGGATGAGCTGCAGCTGAATGGTCTTTTTGGGAAGGCCGGTGAGGAGCCCATTACAATAGTCCACCCTACTGGTGATAAATGCATGAACAAGTTTCTCCAAGTCTTGACTGGAAACAAAACATCTAATTCTTCCAATGTTTTTTTAAATGATATTATGCTGATTTAGTTACTGCTTTGACATGACTACTGAAACTAAGGTCTATCTCCAGAATCACACCAAGATTTCTGACTTGATTTTTAGTTGTTTGACCCCTAGAGTCAAGGTATGCATTCACCTTGAACACTTCATCTTTGTTTCCAAATGCAATGACTTCAGTTTTTTCCTTGTTTAACTGAAGAAAGTTCTGGCACATCCAACTATTAATTTCATCAATGCATTGGCAGAGGGAGTCAATGGGGCTGTAGTCATTTGGAGATAAGGCTAAGTAAATCTGGGTATCTTCAGCATGGCTGTGATTGGCAATTTGGTTCTTTCTCATTATTTGACTTAGTGGAAGCATATACAGGCTAAACAAGAGCGGTGCAAGAATTGACCCTTGTGGGACTCCGCATGTCATGGAAGTCCACTTAGACTTATGCTCTCCTAGACTCACATAATAGCCTCTCCCTTCTAAGTATGATCTGAACCATTTGAGTACCATCCCAGAAAGCCAGACCCAGTTTTCCAGTCTCTCTAGTAGTATGTTATGATTGACAGTGTCAAACGCAGCACTGAGATCTAGCAATACCAGCACCAATATTTTGCCAGAGTCACAATTTAAGCGAATATCATTTATTATCTTAATAAGGGCTGTTTCTGTGCTGTGATGCGGTCGGAAACCAGATTGAAAATTGTCCAGGTATCCATTTGAGTTTAAGTATTTGTTCAGCTGATTAAAAACTACCTTTTCTATAATTTTGCCTATAAAAGGAAGATTAGATATTGGTCTAAAATTGCTCAAAATTGTGTTCAAGATTGGTCTTTTTCAGGAGGAGCTTTACAACTGCAGTTTTTAGGGAGTTTGGAAATGTCCCAGAAAGAAGTGAGGCATTCACCACTTCTAAGAGATCTGCTTTTAAGCAGTCAAGCACACTTTTGAAAAAAGATGTGGGAAGTGTGTCAAGACAAGAGGTTGATGATTTTAGTTGCTGCACTATGTCTTCCAGAATTTTGCTATCAATTGTTTCAAAAATAGACATAGTAACTTTTTGATATTTTGGCAGAATCTGTCTGACCTCTGCATTACTTGAGGATGTGCTAATCGCCTTCCTGATATTTATGATCTTCTCAGAAAAGAAAGAACTCATTGCATTTACTGTCTGATAGCATATCACTGGGAATCTGACTTGGGGGGGTTTGTCAGTCTCTCAACAGTGGCAAAAAGAGTACGAGTGTTATTTAAGTTACTGTTTATTAGGTTTGAGAAGTTCTGTCTAGCTGTGGCTAGTTTCACATTAAAAGCATGAAGGATGTCTTTATAGATGCTATAGTGAATTTCAAGTTTCGTCTTCCTCCACATCCGCTCTGCTTTTCTGCATTGTCTTTTCATAGTCTGAACTGCTGTTGATCTTTTCCAAACTGATTCCTGTCTGTTTGTTTTCTTACTGACTATTATTGGTGCAATATCATCAATAACATTCTTAACTTTTGAGTTGAAGGAATCAAGGAGAATATCAACAGAGTCTGCAGAAATGCTTGGTGTTAAAGATATAGCCTCCATAAATAGTACACTTGTGTTCTCGTTTATGAGAAATCTGTAGTTTCAGAGACAGATCTAGATTCAGTGGTAGCAGAGATCAATATATCAAAGAAAATACAGAAGTGATCAAATAGTGCTACGTCCTTAATAACAATGCATGAAATGTTTAGACCCCTAGTGATGATTAGATCCAGAGTGTGTCCACCTTTGTGTGTGGGTCCATGCACATGCTGAATCAGGTCAAAGGTGTTTAGAACCGTTATCATTTCTTTTGTAGTTTTGTTTTCTGCATTATCTATGTGAATATTAAAATCCCCTGCAATTGCAAAACAGTCAAACTCTGAGGAAATTATTGATAACATTTCTGTGACCTCTTCAACAAAGGCTGGCGAGTATTTTGGAGGCCTGTAAATAATAATAAACAGAATGCGTGGAGAACCTTTCAGCACAATCCCTAGATATTCGAAAGACAAGTACTGACCAAATGACACTTGCTTGCATTGATAGACATCTTTAAATAGAGCAGCTACACCCCCACCTCTCCTAACAGTCCTGCAAACACTCATGTAAGTGAAGTTAGGAGGGGCTGCTTCATTAAGGACTGTTGCATTGCAGCTGTCTTCAAGCCATGTTTCGTTTAGAAACATAAAATCCAGATTGTCTGTGGTTATAAAGTCATTGATTAGAAATGATTTATTTTTTAGTGAGCGAATGTTTAAAAGTGCTAGCTTGATGGCAGTGCTTTGTGTCTTTACATCAATCTTAGTTTGATGCATAATAGGCCGCAGATTAGATGAGTTTGCCCTTCGGCTTGAGAAGGCCTTAGACTTTCTATCACGTGATAAAACTGAAATAGAGAAAGCTACAGGCACACTGGGTTCCCGCTTGTTCAGTAGGCATTTGTGAATGTTGCTGCTATTATAGCGGGGACCCGACACATATCACTGAGAGCTGCTATCAGTTGTTTTTGGTTCTCCTTCAGCAGATAGAGGGTTTGGGCCCTGGCGTTGTGGCAGTGGTCGGAGAGCTCTCATAGGAACAGGGCCCACAGGCTTTGGTGGTTGGGGGACCCGCCGTTTTTTAGTTGATATCTGCGGGCTAGCAGCAAATGAGTGGGAGAGTTTAGTCCCAACATACACCAATTCCTCCATTTTCTGTGAGAAGCACAGAAGTGGAGATGCTGGAGAGAGGGATAGTGTGTCTGGTGAGATGGGCTGTGTCTCTGGTGTTTCCGGTGGCTGTGATGTGTTGTCCTGGCTTCCCTGGCTGTTTTCCAGAAAGTCGTGCTTGGGAGGTGAATCTTTTAGCTGTTTTGATACATCACAGTCAGTCTGTGAAGAGCTCTGTTGGCAGGGCTCAGCAGGGATAGTGTCTATCAGCAGTGCTTGTTTTGGCTGCGTGGTGTTATCAGTGTCCTTGTGGGATATGTCAACCACATGATGACTCGGACCCGGTGTGTGTGTGCTGAATGTATTGACACACTCTGCTGAAGGATGACGAGGGGAGAAGAAGATATTGTCCTTAAACACTCTTGCACCAAGTTTGTTTGGGTGGAGGCCATCCGGTTTAAACAATTGTCTATGGCCCCAGAAAAGATTGAAGTTGTCGATGAAATTTACTCCTTTTATATTACAAGATATAATTCAGCCCAAGCAACCGTGAAAACATATTTGTTCCCCTTGCTGGGAGTGGTCCACTGATGAACGACTGAACTTTGAGTCTTTGAAGTGTTTCAAAGAGTTCAATGAAGTCCTTCTTAAGGAGATCTGTCTGCTCTTTCCGAATATCATTCTTCCCCACATGGATGATGATTTGATTTGCAGTCTTGTGCTTCATCAGAATGTTCTGAAGTTCCTTGTTCACATCAGAGACCATTGCTTGAGGAAGGCAGCATGTTGTTGTAGTCCTGCTATGGATGTTTCTGATAACAGAGTCACCCACTATCAGAATCCTTGGCTCGGCTGCGCTCTTAGCTGAAAGCCGCTGTCTGCTCGTCCTTGAGCGCCTGTTAGTAGCAGTGTTTGCTGCTGGCTGATCAGATCCATGTTTAAATACATTTGGGGATTCCTCACCCACATTTATTAATGCTTCAAATCTGTTCTCCAGATGTATAGGGGGTGGTAGAATACCAGTATTTACAAGCCTTGTCATAGTCGAATCTGGGGTAGAGGAAGCTACGGCAGCAATACGAGAAACTCGTGACAATCCAACAGGAGGCATTTTCTCTCTCTTCTGTTTGGTAGGCAGTTGTTTTCCCGTCTCCGGAATGTAAGCTGTTCGCAGTGGGAGACAAAGTCTTCTTTTTGTAGTATTATTTCAGTCCCAGTGTTTTTAGTTTTAGCGTTTGTGCCAAAAATCTGTTGTTGGAGCACTGTGCTGATCTGCTGAAGTAAAAATCTTAGAAAAATCTGAGAAAAGTACAGAAATAAGAAAGCAAAGCGCAGAGCAGTAAGATACAATGTCAGAACGGTAGCAAAGCCGGAAGCAGCATGCTTCTCAGCTATTACAAATTCTCAGTCTCTTTTATCTACCACTTTTATTTCTTTTTTTGTTCATATGGGTTGTTTTTTTAAACAAACAGAGATAAAAAATTGTTATGTAACATTATTATTTTCTTCAAAATACAATTTCCTACAACATGACATTGTATAAATAATCTGTTTATTGTAGACTGAAATATTTATATTATAAGTTTTTATATTGTAAACTTATAAATATTCATGGTTACACCCAGTGGTAATATATCAGGACCTGAAAGAGCTGAGAAGTTGACGATGTGGACTCGCCATGAACACCAGAGAAATGCACATTTCATATGGATTACATAATCAGAGAGTAGCCTATTTATTTTGGTTTGAATATGTCAGTTTAAAAGTAGACATTTCAAGCATTCTGTAATATATTGCACCGACTAAAAGATTAAGACACTACCTGTCCCAAAATATCACCCAAAGTTTCTACAGCTTTTTAGCTATTTCAGAATCTGAAAAAATGACTGGGGCTAACTTGTTACTGCAGTCGAGCGATATGAATATGTTTGATGTGTGGCATGGTAATTGTCGTCACTTCTGCCGCCCAAACTTTGTCAGCCTGTGGGTCATTTGGTTTATTGTAAAACGATTTGCATGTTTCTTGACGATGTGCTTTTTTTCCGTGGTACTCATATGCATCATGTCGCTTCACGTCGTATTCTCCACCATGTCCCACAGAAAAACTGCTTTTGCATAAAATGCAAAAAGCTCTCTCTGCTTCACCATTTACAGGTCTTAACCAAGAGTATGTTGCGGTCCATTCGCTAATAAAAGTGCATTTTCTCTTTTTCGTGGCCACACTGGCCATGGCTGCTTAACCTGACCGAACAACATGCACGCTCTCCAATTTGAGATTGTTGAGGAGGCGTTCGTGCACCAGTCGACAGTTTGATTGACGTACGACTCAGCCTATCGACTAACGCTTTTATTGCTCTCTTCTGAACTATTGGACTTAAGTAAACAGTATGCCTATGGACATATCCATGTATTTATTAGGCAGGGTCGAATGAAAAAGTGGGACAGATTCTCAATTTGAATGAGGCGGGACAAAGGGTAAAATTGCTGTACAGTACACTCTATTTGCGCCAGTTATTCAGCCAATAAAGTGTAGGCCTATGTATTTCAAAATTATGTCTAGTACTGTATAAATGACAATGGTATTTCAAACGATCTGACCGACCGTGACCCGAATATCATTACAAATATTTTTGGATGACTCGTAACGGCGGGTGACCGCAGGCACCCGCTCATTTCAGATCAACCCGCGCATCACTGGTATGCATGCATTTAAGGGAGTCAGGACACAGCAGGTTTGAGTTTGACTCTCAAACTGATGTATGTCAATTTGTGTGCTTTTCCAGAATTTGTGCTATGTGGTGATACATGGCTGTGTGGATCGCAACAGTCCCAAAAACAGTCCACAGTTTGTAAAAGTCAGAGATCACAAATTAAAGCCAAATGCTCAGAGTTGCTCATTAGTGAAACGTGATTATGAACATTTTACATTGTTACAGTGGTGCCAAAACCCGGGAGGAAGGAGGAACACGCTGTCAGAGAGCCCTTGCTGCTGATGGGGGGTTGTGGTGCTGAGGAGATCGGGAAGCAGGAAGGTGCGGAGACCGCAAGTGGCTGTCTGAGGTGGTGGTGCTGGAACGATGGATGACGAGGTGGGATGGAGAGCTTGCTGCCGCGATCCTGGGTCGAGGAGGAGTCCGCCATGATTGGGGAGGAGCAGGGAACAGGCGAGGAGCCATCTCCATCCACTAGGAGGCGGAGGAGAGTTGGGCCATCCACCAAAGATGTCCAGTACCATCGAGAGTGAGAGACTTTTAGCTGGCAGAGGGCCGAGCAACAGTATGTCTGGAAACCGGAACAATTTTTTATATTTTTCTCCTCACTCTCCTCTGTCTCTCTTCATCCCGTTGTCTCCTTTTCACTCACCTCATCTATCTGTCCATACCCCCAGGTATGCCACGGCTGCCGTGATCGGCTCCCCCGGAGTGGGAAGTAAAGCGTAGTCTCGGGAACACCCCCTGGCCTGCGAGGGTTGATGGGGGTATGTGATAAGTGGGACGGGGCTGAGAGCCGTGGGAATGGAGCGAGGCCGGTGGAGACACCTGCACCACTCACTGGTCTCGAGTCCCACGGAAGAGCTCCGGAAGGATAAAGGGGGGAGTAACGGACAAGAGAGGACCAGGCCTGGATTTTATTTTGTAACATGTTTGTTCATGACAGTCACCTGTGCAGGGCTTTTTGTGTTTATTTTGTTATTAAAGTTTTCTTTGAATGTTCGCTGGTTCCCGTGACTATGGACATTGCACGTTGTTACATTTATATTCAAGTTAGCTGTCTTTCCTGTCCTGGTGATGAACAGTTAAACCTGATATGCGCTATCTATGCTCCATTTCACGACACATTGCCTTCAAAGCACACATAACATCATTGTACCAAGGAGCAGAAAATATTAAAGAAACAGATTGTGATTTTAAGGGAGCCAGCATGTCCAGGCCAGACAAGAGAACAGAATTCAGCACATAGACATTATCATCCAGATCATCAGATAGAGAAACACAACATAAAGAAGAGTCAATCAAATCTGAAAATCAGTGGATTCAGTGATCAGACAGACCTAAATCAGAGATTCAACATGGACTATTTTACATTTTACATTTGTCATTACTACCTTTCTGGACCAGGAAACATAACAGTTGCGTTGCTGTCTATGGAGGGTCAGAGAGCTCTCGGATTTCATCAAAAATATGTTCATTTGTATTCCAAAGATGAACAAAGGTTTTACAGGTTTCGAAAAACATGAGGGTGAGTAATTAATGACAGAATTATTTTTTTAGGGGAACTATCTGTTTAAATATCCACAGTCTGTACAAAACTCAAACAGAACAGGATTCAGGGAAGCCTACATACTGCTGATTTATTAACATTCAAATATAACAATGTTAGTCTATGAAAGGGGCCTTTAAAAGATAAATAAATATATTTAGATTGCATTTTACTCAGCTTGTTGTTCAAATAGGCATCAGCAGCTGGTTCTTTATACTTTTATAGCAAGTAAAAATAACAATATTCTTATATTTGTGATTTTCTGCCTTGAAATGTGATTTTGATGTGCTTGTGATTAATTTGCCAAAATGTCCAGGAAATCATAATCAGTGTTGGGTATAGTTACTTTGGAAAGTAGTTAGTTAAGTTACAACGTTACCATCAATTAAAAGTAATTAGTTATGATACAGCGTTACCTATTCATAAAAGTAACGCGTTAGAGTACTCATGCGTTACCAAAAATTAAAAGCCGTTTGCAGCGGCTCACACATGACAGTCACAGCCCCCGGCCCCTTTAAATGCACCTAGAAGTCGTGACTCCCGACAATGAATAACGTCATTCATCCGACTAAATTAACACTGCAGGATAACAATAACAGGAAAGACAGTCAGCAATCGGCTATTCCACATGACGTTTTATTTATTTATTATCACAGAACATATTATTAATCAAAATTCGCACCTAACGTTACCCATCCCGGGTAGCCATAGGCTACTGTATATTATGAGCACCACAAGATAACTCCTGACTTTTCTTTAACTTTACATAATGCAGTTATCAAAGTACAAGTATGCTTACTTGTAAACACAACCTTAAATATGCTTGCAGATTTAAATCCATTTAGAAATGATGAACAACCAGCCAGCCAACGATCTAACAGAAATTAGCTGCCTGTCAAACAAAAATGATAACAAACTGAATTAAATCCTTCACTGCCACACAGTCAAATGACAAATCGCTTAATAGCCGAACTAATTATTATTAAAGTGTCACTCACAGTCACAAGCCTAAATTCGCTTTAACCCAGTCCTCTTACACTTACTCTTCAAAGTAGTGATTAAAACGTAGCAGAAGCAGATTTTCGAAACGTTTGTCCGACAGTCGATTTCTTTTTCGTTGACAAATTGAAAATAATGTGCGTACTTCCATAAACCAAACAATGTCCTCTCTGCTATCTTGCCGGGAGTTCGAAAAAAAAAAAACACACACACACAGGGTCAGGCGCAGGGCACAGACGCATCACAGCCATTGACTTTACGATCACAGAGCTTCGGCTCCGCTGATACATCCGCAGGTGGCACAATAGACCTAGTCCTACTGTCTGACAAAAAGCAGGCTGCAGTCGGGATTTTCCTTTCCTTAAAATAACGGATTACTTTTTTTTTTTAAATAACGAAGTTACTGATTACTTACGCACGAAACTAACGCGTTAAGTTACACATTTCAGGAAAAAAGTAATTAGAGTACTCTAACGCGTTACTTTGTAACGCGTTACCCACAACACTGATCATAATATGTATGTGTGATATTGTAATCACTATGTAATGCTCTCAATAGACAATTACATTTTTAAAGGATAAAACAGAACAGTAATTAATAAAATACAACAGTAAAGTTAAAGTTAGCTAAATGTTCATATGTTAAACTGAAAATTTGAATTGCAAAAATTATTATTTTTTTTAATAGCATTACAAAATGTGATACAAGAGTCAAAACACAACAGAAACATCCTATCAGAGAACAAATGTGAACAAAACCAAATGGTGCGAGTCATTGTCAAATTCCAGTAGACACAGTATTTGATCATCGTTTTCTGGGGATATTTTCATACACATCATCCATGTTTGATTTCTGCAAGGAAAAATACACTCAATCAGGTATCTGTTGATTTGCTGGATGCACAATTATTGAATTAAAATGTATTAATGACAAAACACTTTTGATCAGTGTACAGACCTTAAGTGTGAATTTAGTGATTTATAGCCAAAACAATGTGATCAACCTTTAATTTAATATATGTGTGCAATCAAATAATGTGTTTTGTTTTTTAAACAAAAGATAATAGAAACTAGCATTAAAGGCACAAAATTGTAGATTTTTTTTTTCAATTACAATATCCAAAAAACACTAGAACAGTTTTATATATTCTGCTGACTTGTATACTTACATTCACCCAAATGTTTCGAATAATGATTAAATCCAGAGAAATTAGCAATTTTAACTTGTGACATGGACCGTGTACACAGTGTCATTGTGTTGCCTGCCAATAACCCTTTACCCCCTCATAACCCTTTGATTTTGTTTTGTAGAAATCATATGCAAACACCAAAGACCAGGGCCCATATTCATAAAAAAACACACATACATTATATGTGTGTATATAAATACTTTTTTATTTACCATGCTTTTAATTTCCTATAAGGTATTTGATTGGCTTAGAATTATAAAAAATCTTCCACTCTTTCCTATTACAGTGATTACTGTCCTATATAAGTGCAGTTTGAATATTGGTTTTAATGTATCAAACATGGAATCAAAACCAAGAAGGGCAAGAAAGCCAAACTGGACAGAGGAACAGTGTTTACTGTTAGCCCAGTTAGTGGATAAACACAAGGCCATTCTTAAAGGAAAATTTGGGCCGGGTGTCACAGCAAGGGACAAGAAGCAGACATGGGAGCGTATAGCACAAACTATTAACGGTTCATTCCTCCTGCTTGTGCGCACCTATAAGCCTGCTATATTCATAAATGCAGTTTTTTGAGCCGGCAAGGTGGGAATGTCCAGTGGAAACGAAATTAACTGCGACACAATAAGATGTTCTGAAAGTGCTGTAATTGTTTGTGTGATCACTCTGCTTACAGAAGGTTGTGACAGACCCAAATCATCACTTTTTTATTGTTGCATTTTCCCAGTTGCCAAATATCATAATGTAGTGATTAATTTCTGAAGCTATGGCATTGCTGCGCTGTGTCGGAGATGTTAGCACGTCTCTAATAAAATCATTCACAAACATGATCCCTGCACGATCTAATCTATAGTGTCTTATTAACTCACTGTCATCCATTGTCTGCAACACATTTCTTCTGCCTCTTCGTCTTTCTGCCATTTTCTCCTCTGCTAAAGAAACTCTTAAGCCTCTTAAAAGTCTTCATCTGTGCTCCTAACAAGTTTGACTAAGACCTCTTTTAAGGGTTAAGATGCTTTCTGAATTACTTTTTTCTTTAATAGGATTTTTTTTCTTTAATTTTAAGAGTAAACGCCCAGAATTTTCTTAGAATTTTTACATTGAGTTTCTTTCTGAATATGGGCCCAGGTCTTTGTTTATTTTGAACACACTCCCTCTAGTGGAAAAAAAAATAAATATTGTGACTTTAAGGTAAAGGGCCAACACAATTAGTTTTTTTTTTTTTCTTCCCAATGCTATTTTCTTTTACATATATATTAGATTGCATAAAAAGTTGCATTAAGTGTTAAAGGACACTGTGGCTTCACTAAACACAACCAAGCAAACGTGGACATTTGTAATAAAAATAAACATTTGTTGTTTATCTCAGAAGTAGCATGTGATGTACATCATAAATAGAACAGAGATTGAGAAAAATACAATACTTTTCTGTGCTTATAAATGTACATTTCTGCTAATTAATCTACTTAGGTCTGCAAAATGAATCTACTTATGCTGGTTTACAAACATTAAATGCACTTAATTTCAATAGCTTGAAAACATGCTAAAGATCTGGGCCCGTATTCATAAAGAATCTTAATGCAAAAAGTAGTTCCTAGTGACAAAATTGAAAGAAAATTCTTAGAAATGTGGGCGTTTACTCTTGAAATTAAAGAAAAAATCCTAGTAAAGAAAAAAGTAATTCAGAAAGCATCTTAACCCTTAAAAGAGGTCTTAAGGTCAAACTTGTTAGGAGCACAGACGAGGACTTTTAAGAGGCTTAAGAGTTTCTTTAGCAGAGGAGAAAATGGCAGAAAGACGAAGAGGCAGAAGAAATGTGTTGCAGACAATGGATGAGAGGGAGTTAATAAGACACTATAGATTATATAATAATTTATAATTTAATATATAAATTAAAGTAATCACTACATTACGTTATTTGGCAACTGGGAAAATGCAACAATTCAATAGTGATGATTTGAGTCTGTCACAACCTTGTGTAAGCAGAGTGATCACACAAACATTTACAGCACTTTCAGAACATCTTATTGTGTCGCAGTTCATTTAGTTTCCACTGGACATTCCCACCTTGCAGGTTTAAAAAACTGCATTTATGAATATAGCAGGCTTATAGGTGCACACAAGCAGGGAGAATGAACCGTTAATAGTTTGTGCTATACGCTCCTATGTCTGCTTCTTGTCCCTTGCTGTGACACCCGGCCCGCATTTTCCTTTAAGAATGGCCTTGTGTTTATCCACTAACTGGGCTAACAATAAACACTGTTCCTCTGTCCAGTTTGGCTTTCTTCCCCTTCTTGGTTTTGACTTCATGTTTGATACATTAAAACCAACATTCAAACTGCACTTAAATAGGACAGCAATCAATGTAATTAGAAAGAGTGGAACAATTTTTATCATTCTAGGCCAATCAAATACCTTATAGGAAATTACAAGCATGGTAAATAAAAAAATTATTTATATACACACATATAATGTGTGTGTGTGTGTGTGTGTGTGTGTGTGTGTGTGAGAGAGAGAGAGAATGGTCAAATAGGATAAATTACACATGTAAATTCAAAGTGAGAATTAGAATAGAGCCTATACTTAAAATCACTCTTTTTTTTCCTTCTTGGACAACCAACCAATCACAGTCTTCAAAAGATTGTGTCATACATAGCAACGGGGTCAACCCCGCCTCCTCACTAAGATGAAAGTTTTTGTCTTTTCCATACTCAGAGTTGCTCTCAGATCGGTCCCGAATCGCTCTTATGCTAAGACTCCTACGTAAAAGTTTTTAAGCTAAATTAAGAGTTTTCTGAGAGGATTCTGTGAGGATTCTTAGAATCTTTATGAATACAGACCCAGTCCTTTTGATCTGCTAGTTACTGAAGGCAATACTGATAATGGTGGGGCTGATAGATCACCCACATTTGTTCCTCGTCTGTATGATGAGTATCACACACAAAGCTTCAATCAACAAGCTTCAATCAGACTAACTGACTGCATCAACTTGCATCTTCTTACCGTTTTTCGAGTTGCTGGTTTACAAAATGTTGAATCAGTATTGTCTTCTACCAAGGTCTGAACTGTATTATAATCACAGATGTGTTAAAACTGCAATTTTTGCAGTCTTATATATAGTAATCTGTATATCTGACTGAAATGAATAAATGGAAGTTAATGTTTGTAGATAATAATTTAATTCCTCACCTGTTTTTGTACATTTCCTGCAGATCAAGATCACAATCATGAGTGCAGCAACAATCAACAGAGATCCAGCAGCCGCAATCAACATCATGTAAAACACAGGTAGGCCCTGATCTGTAATGAACAAAAATAGTCAGTCTGACTTTAAATACATCTGAAAAATCTCAATAGTAGTTTATTTTTGAGTGGATTCGCTCTTTAAATAATCACTAATATTCACTCCTATCATACCTGTACAGAGCTGAGTGATGTCCAGATGTTGAGTCTGGTTGCTGATGGGATTGTTGAGCACACAGCTGTAGCTGTTTTTATCCTGATATTCCACCTCCAGAGGTAGAGAGAGACTGATGCTGAGATCAGACACACTGATGCTGGACAATAAACTGTTTCCTTTGTACCAGGAGAGAGTCACATGACCCACATTCACCACTGAACACACCAATGAACAATTCTGCTCTGAGGATGATGAAAGATTTTGTGAAAAATCTCTGCTAATGATAGGAGTGGGCAGATGAGCTGTAAAATGTGAGGGAATAAACAGAAAATAAATTTGATAAACAATATTTTTGGTATAGTGTGTTGACAGTGAATGTTTCTGTTATCCCAAACATTAAACATTTCAGTTATGTAAATTGGCAAGGCAAAGCAAGTTTATTTATTAATTCAATTCATTTTTTAAATTAATTAAATATTGTTCAATCAGTTCGGACATCGCACAGTGCTCTTTCAATAAATGCACAGCTAAACTGATGAGTTTTGAGTCTAGATTTAAAAGTGGGTAATGTTTTAGCACATCTGATCTCTTCTGGAAACCGATTCCAACTGACAAAACGATTCCAACTGACCCAACGTGACAGAAAAACTAAAAGCAGATCCACTTTGTTTTGTATGAACCGGTATTTCTAACTGACTCAATCCTAATGATCTGAGTGGTCTGTTAGGTTTATATTCAGTGAACATATCCACAGTGTATTTCAGTCCTAGTTCATTGAGTGATTTTTAACTGAGTAAAAGTAATTTAAAATCAATCCTAAATGTAACAGGAAGCTAGTGTAAGCCTTGACTGGAAACAATACATCCAATTCTTGAAGTGTTTTTAGATAATAGAATGCTGATTTAGTTACTGCTTTGACATGACTACTGAAACTAAAGTCTGTCTCCAGAATCACACCAAGATTCCTGGCTTGATTTTTAGTTGTTTGACCCCTAGAGTCAAGGTATGCATTCACCTTGAAAAATTCATTTTTGTTTCTAAATGCAATGCAGTTTTTTCTTGTTTAACTGAAGAAAGTTCTGTCACATCCAATTGGACCCTGGACTCCACATGTCATTGACGTCCACTTAGACTTATGCTCTCCTAGACTCACATAATAGCCCCTCCCTTCTAAGTATGACCTAAGACATTTGGGTACCATCCCAGAAAGCTTGACACAGTTTTCCAGTCTCTCTAAGTAGTATGTTGTGATCGACAGAGTCAAATGCAGCTCTAGGATCTAGTAGTACCAGCACAGATAATTTGCCAGAATCAGAATCATTATCTTAATGAGTGCTGTCTCTGTGCAGCGATGCAGTCGTAAACCAGATTGAAAATGGTCCAAGTATCCATTTGAGTTTAAGTATTTGTTCAGTTGATTAAAAACTACTTTTTTATATATAATTTTGCTTATAAAAGGAAGATTTTATATTGGTCTATAATTGCTCAAAATTGTGTTATCAAGATTGCTGTTTTTCATGAGGGGCTTAACAACTGCAATTTTCAGGAAGTTTGGAAAAGTTCCAGAAAGAAGTGAGGCATTCATCACTTCTAAGAGATCTGCTTCTAAAGAGTTTAGCACACTTTTGAAAAAAGATGTGGGAAGTGTGTCAAGATAGCAGGTTGATGATTTTAGTTGCTGCACTATTTCTTCCAAAAATGTGCTATTAATTGCTTCAAAAATAGACATAGTATCTTCTTTTTGATATTGTAGCCAAATCTAGCTGACCTCTGCATAATTGGGGATGTGCTAATCGCCTTCCTGATATTGATGAGGAAGCAAACTCATTGCTTTTGCTGTCAGAGAGCATTTGACTGGAAATCTGCCTGGAAATCTGGTTTCTCAACAGTAGCAAGAAGAGTACTAGTGTTGTTTAAGTTACTGTTTATAAGGTTTGAGAAGTAAGTCTGTCTAGCTGTGGCTGGTTCCACATTGAAAGCATGAAGGCTGTCTTTATAGATGCTATACTGAATTTCAAGTTTTGTCTTCCACCACATCCTCTCAGCTTTTCTGCATTGTCTTTTCATCCTCTGAACTGCTGTTGATTTTCTCCAAGTTTATTTCTGTCTGCCAGTCAGCAAATAACTGACATACTATAACATTCAGATTTCAGTACAGCTCAATCTAAAGCTTCTGAGGTCTACTGTTTCTTAAAAAACACAAACATTTATTTTCAGCAGACAAACAAAATTGAGTGTTGTGCACTTACACTGGCTGTAAATGTATCCCATCCACACATCTAAAATGCTCAAAGTTTTAACAATGCAGGTGCAATACTTAAACAATGTGCATGCTATTTTGATTTAAGTCTGACAAATGACTTAACTAACCTTTTCTGTGTTAAGTTGACCTTAAAGTACTAAAACGACTGTAAAAATTATTTAAAAGAGACATTGGATGCCCATTTTCCACAAGTTGGTATGATTCTTCAGGGAGTTCATGAAATGTCTGTAACATACTTTGGTTAAAATTCCTCAATGTTCATGTAAAACAACACACTTTTTACTTTATCAAAAAACAGATCTGTTCACAGTGACGCATTTGGTACATATCTCTTTAAATGATAATGAGCTACTGCTTGCCCCACATCTGTTCCATGGTGCATATCAACACAAGACTAGTGAATATATCCCTATATGTGTGTGAGCTAGTCTTATTCAAATAGCTAGCTATCTACGTAAAAACAAATGGCTGCAGATTGAAGCAGCACACTGAATTACTTTTAGACACAGAAAACCCATAACAAAGTAACTGTATGATTCCTTTCCAGCTTTTCTTAGCTGGCACATACACCAAATGCAAAAAAAAATAAAAAAAACAAAGTGAACATTTTATCCAATGTCCTGTTTAATAATAATAATAATAATAATAATAATAATAATAATAATAAACATTTTAAGTATAATAAATCAGTCCACTTAAGTCTGACGTCACATGTCATTGCTTCTGTCTCTAAACCTTCTATCAGATGCCACAAATATACAGTCATAATGTGATGCAATTCTACCACTAATCATTATCCGAAGCTGTATCTACATCCCGAAATCCCAGATGGCTAGACAGAGATCCATCTTTTGTAAATCATTTAACTATTCAGATCTGAGATGTCACGAGCATGCTTAACTTAAATGCATGATATGAATAAATACTGGTTATAAACAGCTCTTGGGATATTTTTTATTGAAATTAGTAAAGGCTTGGCAACTTAGCAAGCGGACTATAGTAGTCCTATCATACACTTTATCTCAAGTCTTGATGATTTATTACCCTGATTTATGGCCTGATTTATGGCCGTACAGTCCGTGTAGATTGACAGGTAGTCAGAAGTGTGCATGGTCAGTTTGGATTGATGTATGACTATAAGGCCTGTCAGTCAAAGCGGTTGCCATGCCACTGGGTCCTGTGACCCTTGATTGACATGGCAGAGGTGTGTAAATCAAAAGATCAAAGAGATCTCAGATTTGACTTGTGTTGTGTTTATTACTGGATATATGATGGTTGTATCTGTTACCAGAGCAGTGGGGGGTTTCTTATGATGGTTGTATCTGTAACCAGAGCTGTGGGGGGGGTTTCTGTGAAGTTCCTTTCTGGCTTGTTGTTCACACCTAAAGACAGTGGGAGGTGTTTGGGTTCTTCCTGGGGAAAAAAAATGGCTGTGCAAAAGTGAGGGTTTTGACACCCTGACAGGATCAATGTTTGTTTGATCTATATGGTGTTGATACCTAGGCACCGACAGGCCACATGCTCCCCGTCTACAAACACATTTGAAAAGGAGGACGATGTCTGGTGTCTTTCCAGGTGAGAATTTCAAAGAGTGAGAGAGACAATTATCTAAATCATCAACTAACCAAGCCGCTGAAGAGATAAATAATTGAATGTTATCTGGAATTAATAAAATCAAACAGGCATTCCTTAATGTTATGAAAATACTATCCATAATATGTGGTGTTTAAAAGGAGTTGAAATCTCACGTTAATTTTAAAACCAACTCTAAACACACACACACACACACACACATTGGTTTTCCATGTTCTATGGGACATCCCATAGACGTAATGTTTTTTAGACTGTACAAATTGTATTTTGCATCACCAAACATCAACCTTACACTTAAACCTACCCCTTACACAAAATTTCTTTCATTTTAAGATTTTCAAAAACACTTCATTCTGTATGATTTATAAACGTTTCCTCACGGGGACAAAAACAATTCCCAAGGATTTGGGATATTGCCATCATTGTTCCCCATAACATGGGGTATACCTGAACCACACACACACACACACAGTAAAACTGAGTAAACTAAATTTGAATTATGAGCAAAACCTTATTTGTTGTTTTTACGTTGTGTTATGTACATATTTTTTCATTTAATAATCTAACCTGTAGATAGTATGTGTACTGTAAATGAACAAATATACATTTGACTTAAACTCAGTAAAATAATTACACCTTCCATTTTAAACATGTTTAAAAGATTACACATTGTGTGTCACTAAAGCAAGGCACACTGTCTATTGTCTTAATTATTTTTTAAATAACCTGATGACCAGCATTGTTTCTTTAGATCATTTATGCACACAAGTGCTTTTTTCACACGACTAGAAAACTCTTAGGATGTGTTTGGCAAACATCATTTCTACATCTTAAATGCATGACTGAACTTTTCTCATTCGACAGAAATACTATTTTCTAATTATTTCCCCGGCCTATAACACGTGGTGTAAATGTTCTTACCTAGAACAGAAAACATACACTTTGACTATTTGATTATTTTGTAGGCATCGTGTAATGTTAAATGGTTTACTAAAAAAAATTTAGCACCAGCAGCTGTGATTTTCAAAATGAAAGAAATGTACAAGCTAAGGATGTTTCAACTATCATCATTTCCTTTTGACTCTGATAAACTGGTAATGAATTTTCTATGCAAGTGACACGATATACAGTTCTCATACTATTTGTGTAGATAGCTGTGCTAAAACATTTATGACTATTTTTGCATGCCAGCAGATTATGTCAAGGGTGTTTCGCATCTAAGAATCACAATGTTTTTTAAATGACATTTTTCTTACACCTCAAGATTTAGCCATATCAAGATTTTGGACGGCCGTTCACAATTTGTTTGTTGGACTGTACGTTTTTAGGTGATCTCTGTGTGGTGTCATCATAATAGGAATAAATGAAAATTAAGAACTTAAGTTACAGTTTTTCTCTTCGAGATATTTCTTTTAGTGCAACTTTGTGTCTGTCCAAAAAGTGTAATCACATGAAGCATCGACACAACAAAAAATTAAGTCTAGCTGTTTTACACTTAAAACTATTACAACCTAAACAAATGAAACGGTTCCACTGAAAGATGCCCACTCGTTTAAGTTTGAGCATGTTAAAGTTTCCACACTCCTGTGTAGAGATAAATTTTATCCATAACCTTTTGTGTATTCACGTGACCAAATCACTAAGAAAGAGAGTATAGCAAGAAAGCAAATGTTTACAATGCATATAAAATTCAGAATACAATTGTTAAAAAAAAATCATGTTGATTTGTAAATGGTATTTTTTATTAATCCACTAGATTAAGTCATCTTGTTCAGATAGCAGATGAAACTATTCACATTTTGTTTGTTTGGCCGTTTTTGTTTGAATACTCCTGTAAGTTCATGCTAACTCTCGCGTGGGAAAGAGAGCAGGGTGAGCACATCCTATTCATTTAAGAAAAAGTATTAAACATTTGACCAAACTTTTTTATTATTTTGACAAAACACAACAACATTAAAGAATGTTATCCGTTCCTATGGCCATCTTCTTTGACTCAAATAAAGCAACATCTCTGGTGTACGCAAGCATCTACAATGTGTTATGTGCTAAAACATCTGTTTCTCCCACTTCTGCCAGATTTGTTAGATGGGCTTTTGTTGTAATACAGACACATTTGAGAACTACGATGTTCTCACTTTTGTAATGGTTATAGAAAAATTCAAAAATAACTCTTGCATACGTAGCAAAACTGACTAAAAAAATCACTGAATTATGAAATGCAAAAGTGTGTACGGCATTTGACAAAACAGGATTTTAGCTGTAATGAGCACGTAAGACAAAAATTGTCAAAGTGTGACTTGTAAATATATATTATTTTATTTTATTTATTTATTTATTTTTACCAGAGATAGTCGACTGATCTGTTTACATGTTGTTTTGCCGTTTTCTGATGAAGAGTTTTCTCTGACTGTGGTCAAACATACAGTGCCTGTTCATAGGAATTTTTACAGCATAACTACAGCATAAAAATATCGCCCCTACATCTAGAGCTCTTGTTCATATAGCTGATGATGATGTTCACATTTTTATTTGTCGTACTCGTTAGTTTCAACATTTCTACTGGACATTAAAGAGTAGGCCTATGTGTACTCCCTTTATGTCAGAAGCATTAACATCTACTGTGTGCTAAGAATTTTCTGCTTTCTCCACTTTTGGTGGATTTACTAGAGGGACTATGTGACCTTGTTGTAACGTGATTACGTTTAAGATCCATATGATTGCACTAAACCCCCTTGAATAGGTTATAGACATACTCTTTTATACAGGAAATGTTTCCACAACAGAAATATGTATCAGAATAACAAATACCTAATTTGAAAATATGAAATCCTCTCTTCTAAACTATTGTGAACACTTTTAATGTTGATCCGGCCCACCAGCCGTGTATCTTTTTCATTGTTTTTTAGATAAAGACTATTCTCAGAGTTTGGTAAACAGGCAAAAACATGAACAAAATGTAGTACAAGATGATTAAATGATTGTCAAGAGACTGTTTAAACTGAGATTGTGATGCACTTTAGAGCTTTTTCTGGTCTACCAGTGTCACAAAGACACAAAATTTTCAATCAACTTGAAAATGAGTTCTGCCATTTTCTGTTCTGACTGTTACACTTAATACAAACCCATCTATTACACTTAAAGTTAGACATTAAAAGTCATGGATGCCACAGGAACAATTTCCTTTCTCTGTTTCTCTAAACATCACACTGGTAAATAAACCAGAGATGACATGTAGAAAGAATTCTTTGAAAGGGGCATGTCTTAGTCCATTTTAGATGGTCTGCACCAACACATGTTTTAGATGTTTTAGGTATTCATCAGACTAACAGGTTTGATTCGGGAAACACACACAACTGGAACTGAGTGTTGTCATGTCTTTATAATTGATCTACTTTTACTTTTAAAACAACACAGTGTGAAATTATGGTCTTCGACAGCATGGGCCCCTGAAATGTTGTAGTATATCTTTGTTTTCTCAAAATATCTAAACATTTATCTATCTTAAAATATTAGTTATTACGTGTTTACAAAGTTGTCATGTCTGACGTTTACATTTTTAAGAACATCTGATATAGTTTATCATCTTTTAAATTTTATAACGTATATTTCACCAAACCTTGACGCCTGAAAAACGGGTTTAGCATCAGTCCACATTTCAGTTGTTAGCCAGAAAATGCAAGTGAGCCGAGATTTCATTACTGAGATTATCCACATGATGTGAAACTAGCTCACAGTTACATTAGAATTTTGGGGTTCTAGTTTATGTTGAATAGTGTTTGTTACTGTTCCACATGTTTAACACCACATTACTCCATTGTGAAGATATGTACTGTATAAAAAGTTTGTCACAGTAGTAGTCCAACTCTGAAACCAGACCAAACAAAAATGAGCTTGAGCCTTAGTTGTGGCAGAATTAAAATGTTTTCTTTTTATCTTTCCATGATTTGTGCGTGTTGTTCTGAACCATGGTTTCATTTTAAACATCACAATCGTATTGTATTGTCCTGTATGATTGTAAAGAGTTTTGTGTGTGTCAGTCTCTGGATTTTTTTATTTTTTTTTGCAAACAGAACTGCTGTAATGTTAGCGAGCTCTTTGTGTTGTCTGCTTTACTGTGTTTATATACGTCAGATTTCTTTAAATTTGCTAGATTAAAGTATTTAACACAGTTTTGGGTAATGTGAGTGTGTGTGAATATAGAGGATCTTTACAAATATTTTTTCTTGAAATATCCATCTAACACTCTGAATCGAGACTGCTTCTTTTAAATATAACATTAACACATTTTTCATGAGCTCAGACCCATTGTTTCATAAACCACAAAAGATTAAAATGTGATTCAACTTTTTATTTCAACAATACATTTTTGAATATACATTCATACACTGAAGTAGTGAAGAAAATGGTCAAATTGGCATTACTAACGAACAGTAATAATGACATTACAGGTGGTCTAGCCAGAAAAGAAGATCTCTACAGGCCATCATGTTTTGTTCTAGTATGTAGTTGACGTAAGTTTGAACAATTTCACATGTCATGGAACCATAATTTTTTGAAACCAATAATGTACATAAATCTGTTACACATGTACACAGACAGAGAACCTCGTTAATGTCCATCTCATCGTCACATTCAGACACCACATCCAGAACTTTTCTAGTCGTTACACAGACTGATTCTTTACTGGTAATAAACATACTAGTCAAATCAGGCCATGGGTTATTTTTCAGGCTTCTTACAACATTCATTTCATTCTTAAGATTTTTTACACACTTGGTATCCCTGGTACAATCATGATTTGGATTCTCTATGACAGCATGCATCAGTTTGATCATTTGTTCTCGGTAACGCTGTTTAAACATAGTGTCTATGTAGTCTGTTACATGACACGCTTCCCCCGGGGTGCAGTCGCACTTCAACTGATCATCCGTAGCGGCGCCAGAACTCCAGTTGCAATCCATCTGCTTTTGCGCAGCGTCAGACATCCTTTTCAGAATTTAATTCAAGAGATAAACTTTGTACCCTAATCAATATAGAATGTTGTCACCATTTCCCAGAATCTGGACTGACTGTATTAATCCACGACGATCCAGGCCTTGTTCAATTTCAGTTTCAATTTCTGGTTTATGGTTCAGATCCGTCGAAGCCTTATTATTTGAAAAATTAGAGAGTGCATCAGTTTCAGACAAATTTGATTGTTGAAGCTGATTCTGTCAGTCCATGTAGATAATGTTTTGATCAACAAGATGTTGCAGTAGCTCCGTTGACCGTGCTGTAAAACCCCTTGTTCGCAGATCTAGGAAAACCTGCGATAACGGCAGAGTTTATGAGGTCAGCCGCTCACAGGGGAAGAAGACTAGCCATAGTCACGAGGAAGTAGTGGTGGATCTTCTGTACATTTAAACAAAAAAAAGGGTGGTCTTGTTTCTACGTTTCAAATGTTGCTTGGTTGGTTGTTGAGATGGGGGTGTTGCACTCTAAAAGTGGAGGAGGGGAAAGGGCCTAATTAGGGATGTGTTTTGACCGGCGAAGCCTAGCTTATGTCACCAAAGAGAATTCTGTCATTTTCACTGGAAGATATTTTGATTATAGATTACGAGGTTTATTAGGATTTTTGTTAAGACACTTGTTTCAAGTAACGGTAATGTATTGTGGCTTGGGAAAACTTTATCCAACAGCCATTTATTAAACATAGAGCAAGGAACACATAGAAGGGTGAGTAAACACTGAAAAAGAAACATTACAACATCATTGTTCAGGTTTGTTGTACCGAATACACTATTATCTGACTGATCATTCGGTTTTAAAATAAATTTAAATTGACTGAAACAGCTTGTTTATCATTGAAAAAATTGTTCTCAACATGGACTGTTTGGAGCAGCGGCCGCCATTGTGACAGGAGCATGCAGAAAGTCTTCTGTGGTTAACTATATGCCCCTAAAGCTTTTTTAAGTATCACACTTGGAAAGTAGGTAGGAGCCCACAAGTGTGAAACCAACAAGGATGTGACACCTTCAGTAGTCATAAAACATTGGATGCTTTAGCACATTCAGTGAGATTATTTTCATCTTAAACAATGTATGTTTTCCTTGCGAACAAAGCATCAAAATTATCTTTCTAGTAAATCTAAAGTACACTGTTGCATGGTGGTTTTGTTTACACCTTAAGTTTGTGATGACCACTAATATAATTTAATAATGTACAAATCGGCCGAGAACTATAATTATTATGAATGTGTTAATGTTATATTTAAAAGAAGCAGTCTCGATTCAGAGTGTTAGATGGATATTTCAAGAAAAAATATTTGTAAAGATCCTCTATATTCACACACACTCACATTACCCAAAACTGTGTTAAATACTTTAATCTAGCAAATTTAAAGAAATCTGACGTATATAAACACAGTAAAGCAGACAACACAAAGAGCTCGCTAACATTACAGCAGTTCTGTTTGCAAAAAAAAATAAAAAAATCCAGAGACTGACACACACAAAACTCTTTACAATCATACAGGACAATACAATACGATTGTGATGTTTAAAATGAAACCATGGTTCAGAACAACACGCACAAATCATGGAAAGATAAAAAGAAAACATTTTAATTCTGCCACAACTAAGGCTCAAGCTCATTTTTGTTTGGTCTGGTTTCAGAGTTGGACTACTACTGTGACAAACTTTTTATACAGTACATATCTTCACAATGGAGTAATGTGGTGTTAAACATGTGGAACAGTAACAAACACTATTCAACATAAACTAGAACCCCAAAATTCTAATGTAACTGTGAGCTAGTTTCACATCATGTGGATAATCTCAGTAATGAAATCTCGGCTCACTTGCATTTTCTGGCTAACAACTGAAATGTGGACTGATGCTAAACCCGTTTTTCAGGCGTCAAGGTTTGGTGAAATATACGTTATAAAATTTAAAAGATGATAAACTATATCAGATGTTCTTAAAAATGTAAACGTCAGACATGACAACTTTGTAAACACGTAATAACTAATATTTTAAGATAGATAAATGTTTAGATATTTTGAGAAAACAAAGATATACTACAACATTTCAGGGGCCCATGCTGTCGAAGACCATAATTTCACACTGTGTTGTTTTAAAAGTAAAAGTAGATCAATTATAAAGACATGACAACACTCAGTTCCAGTTGTGTGTGTTTCCCGAATCAAACCTGTTAGTCTGATGAATACCTAAAACATCTAAAACATGTGTTGGTGCAGACCATCTAAAATGGACTAAGACATGCCCCTTTCAAAGAATTCTTTCTACATGTCATCTCTGGTTTATTTACCAGTGTGATGTTTAGAGAAACAGAGAAAGGAAATTGTTCCTGTGGCATCCATGACTTTTAATGTCTAACTTTAAGTGTAATAGATGGGTTTGTATTAAGTGTAACAGTCAGAACAGAAAATGGCAGAACTCATTTTCAAGTTGATTGAAAATTTTGTGTCTTTGTGACACTGGTAGACCAGAAAAAGCTCTAAAGTGCATCACAATCTCAGTTTAAACAGTCTCTTGACAATCATTTAATCATCTTGTACTACATTTTGTTCATGTTTTTGCCTGTTTACCAAACTCTGAGAATAGTCTTTATCTAAAAAACAATGAAAAAGATACACGGCTGGTGGGCCGGATCAACATTAAAAGTGTTCACAATAGTTTAGAAGAGAGGATTTCATATTTTCAAATTAGGTATTTGTTATTCTGATACATATTTCTGTTGTGGAAACATTTCCTGTATAAAAGAGTATGTCTATAACCTATTCAAGGGGGTTTAGTGCAATCATATGGATCTTAAACGTAATCACGTTACAACAAGGTCACATAGTCCCTCTAGTAAATCCACCAAAAGTGGAGAAAGCAGAAAATTCTTAGCACACAGTAGATGTTAATGCTTCTGACATAAAGGGAGTACACATAGGCCTACTCTTTAATGTCCAGTAGAAATGTTGAAACTAACGAGTACGACAAATAAAAATGTGAACATCATCATCAGCTATATGAACAAGAGCTCTAGATGTAGGGGCGATATTTTTATGCTGTAGTTATGCTGTAAAAATTCCTATGAACAGGCACTGTATGTTTGACCACAGTCAGAGAAAACTCTTCATCAGAAAACGGCAAAACAACATGTAAACAGATCAGTCGACTATCTCTGGTAAAAATAAATAAATAAATAAAATAAAATAATATATATTTACAAGTCACACTTTGACAATTTTTGTCTTACGTGCTCATTACAGCTAAAATCCTGTTTTGTCAAATGCCGTACACACTTTTGCATTTCATAATTCAGTGATTTTTTTAGTCAGTTTTGCTACGTATGCAAGAGTTATTTTTGAATTTTTCTATAACCATTACAAAAGTGAGAACATCGTAGTTCTCAAATGTGTCTGTATTACAACAAAAGCCCATCTAACAAATCTGGCAGAAGTGGGAGAAACAGATGTTTTAGCACATAACACATTGTAGATGCTTGCGTACACCAGAGATGTTGCTTTATTTGAGTCAAAGAAGATGGCCATAGGAACGGATAACATTCTTTAATGTTGTTGTGTTTTGTCAAAATAATAAAAAAGTTTGGTCAAATGTTTAATACTTTTTCTTAAATGAATAGGATGTGCTCACCCTGCTCTCTTTCCCACGCGAGAGTTAGCATGAACTTACAGGAGTATTCAAACAAAAACGGCCAAACAAACAAAATGTGAATAGTTTCATCTGCTATCTGAACAAGATGACTTAATCTAGTGGATTAATAAAAAATACCATTTACAAATCAACATGATTTTTTTTTAACAATTGTATTCTGAATTTTATATGCATTGTAAACATTTGCTTTCTTGCTATACTCTCTTTCTTAGTGATTTGGTCACGTGAATACACAAAAGGTTATGGATAAAATTTATCTCTACACAGGAGTGTGGAAACTTTAACATGCTCAAACTTAAACGAGTGGGCATCTTTCAGTGGAACCGTTTCATTTGTTTAGGTTGTAATAGTTTTAAGTGTAAAACAGCTAGACTTAATTTTTTGTTGTGTCGATGCTTCATGTGATTACACTTTTTGGACAGACACAAAGTTGCACTAAAAGAAATATCTCGAAGAGAAAAACTGTAACTTAAGTTCTTAATTTTCATTTATTCCTATTATGATGACACCACACAGAGATCACCTAAAAACGTACAGTCCAACAAACAAATTGTGAACGGCCGTCCAAAATCTTGATATGGCTAAATCTTGAGGTGTAAGAAAAATGTCATTTAAAAAACATTGTGATTCTTAGATGCGAAACACCCTTGACATAATCTGCTGGCATGCAAAAATAGTCATAAATGTTTTAGCACAGCTATCTACACAAATAGTATGAGAACTGTATATCGTGTCACTTGCATAGAAAATTCATTACCAGTTTATCAGAGTCAAAAGGAAATGATGATAGTTGAAACATCCTTAGCTTGTACATTTCTTTCATTTTGAAAATCACAGCTGCTGGTGCTAAATTTTTTTTAGTAAACCATTTAACATTACACGATGCCTACAAAATAATCAAATAGTCAAAGTGTATGTTTTCTGTTCTAGGTAAGAACATTTACACCACGTGTTATAGGCCGGGGAAATAATTAGAAAATAGTATTTCTGTCGAATGAGAAAAGTTCAGTCATGCATTTAAGATGTAGAAATGATGTTTGCCAAACACATCCTAAGAGTTTTCTAGTCGTGTGAAAAAAGCACTTGTGTGCATAAATGATCTAAAGAAACAATGCTGGTCATCAGGTTATTTAAAAAATAATTAAGACAATAGACAGTGTGCCTTGCTTTAGTGACACACAATGTGTAATCTTTTAAACATGTTTAAAATGGAAGGTGTAATTATTTTACTGAGTTTAAGTCAAATGTATATTTGTTCATTTACAGTACACATACTATCTACAGGTTAGATTATTAAATGAAAAAATATGTACATAACACAACGTAAAAACAACAAATAAGGTTTTGCTCATAATTCAAATTTAGTTTACTCAGTTTTACTGTGTGTGTGTGTGTGTGGTTCAGGTATACCCCATGTTATGGGGAACAATGATGGCAATATCCCAAATCCTTGGGAATTGTTTTTGTCCCCGTGAGGAAACGTTTATAAATCATACAGAATGAAGTGTTTTTGAAAATCTTAAAATGAAAGAAATTTTGTGTAAGGGGTAGGTTTAAGTGTAAGGTTGATGTTTGGTGATGCAAAATACAATTTGTACAGTCTAAAAAACATTACGTCTATGGGATGTCCCATAGAACATGGAAAACCAATGTGTGTGTGTGTGTGTGTGTGTTTAGAGTTGGTTTTAAAATTAACGTGAGATTTCAACTCCTTTTAAACACCACATATTATGGATAGTATTTTCATAACATTAAGGAATGCCTGTTTGATTTTATTAATTCCAGATAACATTCAATTATTTATCTCTTCAGCGGCTTGGTTAGTTGATGATTTAGATAATTGTCTCTCTCACTCTTTGAAATTCTCACCTGGAAAGACACCAGACATCGTCCTCCTTTTCAAATGTGTTTGTAGACGGGGAGCATGTGGCCTGTCGGTGCCTAGGTATCAACACCATATAGATCAAACAAACATTGATCCTGTCAGGGTATCAAAACCCTCACTTTTGCACAGCCATTTTTTTTCCCCAGGAAGAACCCAAACACCTCCCACTGTCTTTAGGTGTGAACAACAAGCCAGAAAGGAACTTCACAGAAACCCCCCCCACAGCTCTGGTTACAGATACAACCATCATAAGAAACCCCCCACTGCTCTGGTAACAGATACAACCATCATATATCCAGTAATAAACACAACACAAGTCAAATCTGAGATCTCTTTGATCTTTTGATTTACACACCTCTGCCATGTCAATCAAGGGTCACAGGACCCAGTGGCATGGCAACCGCTTTGACTGACAGGCCTTATAGTCATACATCAATCCAAACTGACCAAGCACACTTCTGACTACCTGTCAATCTACACGGACTGTACGGCCATAAATCAGGCCATAAATCAGGGTAATAAATCATCAAGACTTGAGATAAAGTGTATGATAGGACTACTGACTATGTATAAACTTCAGCTTTTGTCAGCTTTTAAATGGTTAACTAAAAAAGTTGACTCTGTTCACTGCCATTGTAAGTGCCTTTCCATAAGAAAAAAAAGGATGTCTCAGGTATTTATTAATCAAACTAATGCCAAAAATGCTGCAAATAAGCATCAATTGTGTTGAATCAAAATATTCCTTTAATAAAACAAGAATATCTACTCACCATAGACAGAAATCTTGAATGTTTTTGATAACATCCTATCTCCACTCATGTGTAATTCATAAAATCCAGCATGTTCAGGTGTGATGTTTGTGATGGTCAGAGATCCAGTTTGATCGTCCAGCTTCAGTCTGTTTCTGAATCTCCCGTCAGCACCATTAAATGTGGAGAAGATTTGGTCCCCTCTATTGATTTGAGCTATGAGAGAGTCTTCAGTTACACGTTTCCACAGTATGTCGTCGTCTTCATGTATTTCAGTCAGATAAGTGTGTAGCGTAACAGAGTCTCCCTCCGTCACTGACAACGACTCACGAAACATACCTGATGAACAGACTGGTAGAGATTTCACACATTTAAAAACTTTTGTTGGTTTACAGAGCCTGAAGTCAGTTCTTGTTTCTAAATATGTGCTGAGGAATATCTCAAATGGCAAAAGGAAACAATGACAACAAGTTACAGATTGCTGTGCAAACTAATAATTCAGATAATTCAGGTATTAATTGCCTGTAAGTACTCATGTATCTTGCACCCGATTGAAATGATTGAAAGTTATTCTGGACTCAGTGAGAAACAGACCTGAATCCAGGGTAGCTGTCATATTATTATCTGTTTTACTTGATTAATCTAGTAATTAACTTAAGTATCTGAACAAAAGCAGCAGGTTTATTAACCGGAAACTGAAATAAACTGACGTTTTTTGAACTTACCAATCAGACACCACCAGGACAAGCAGAGCAAAACAAATATGTGAAACATTTTCTTCAGTAGTTCAGTGTCTGATCGAGACCATCTGCTGAAAACACTCAGTCTGTTCATCTGCTTTATGAATCCTCCCACAACAGAGTTTGACACACCTAATGCATGCGGAAACACTCTGAATATGCTATTTAGTCTTTATACATATAAATCTTGCTCTTATTTATCCATTTATAATTGTTGAAAACATTCTTGATTTTTATCATTTAACATTGATGGGTTTTAAAATGAACTTTTCTGATAAATATGTACCAGTAGAAGAGAAGAATATTATACTGGAATATTCCATCAAAATTTACTGGTAAATAAACTTATGGGTTTTAAAATGATTTTATAATCATTCAGTTGTTTGAGTTGCAAAACAAAATTAAGAAGCGTGTATCTTCTCTCATTGCTAGTCTTTCTGTGGTTTCTTTCTGTCCTTCTGTAATAGCCACACAGTCTGACTTCCTGTTTAGATAAAACTGCTTTACAAATAAATTGCCACACCTGCACACAAAATGGGAAACACTTCATGAGCTTCACAGTCATCATCTGATTAGTTGAATTCTACAGGATTTCCAGGAGAAATGTCTCATTGTTTAATAGTCTGCATGAAAACAAAACCAACATGATGACAAACCCCCTCATGGAAGAATAAATCTGTTGTGTTCAACTAAACACTGGATTTTAAAAATTATGTTAAGTTCATGGTTCAGAATCTATGTCTAATTATTTATGGTAGGTAAATTTTCACTGATCATAGAACTGATCACTGGTCACACATAGATGAAGAGACACATAATTGCTTACACCTGGTGTTTTAGGCTACGTCCACACGAAGCCAGATCTTTCTCTATCCAATCTCTATCCACATGAAACCACAAAACTGACACAAAACAATGTAGTGTACATTCCAGATCAGTATGTGGCGCTGTAATTCTGCCACGGAGATACACAAACAATGGAGAAGAAGACTTGGACTATGCGTATAAACCATAAACTGAATAAAAATGTGTCCGCGTCGTCACCCATTGGTTTCCGAAGGGCGTTTTTGAAGACAAAAGTGGGACCTGGTTTAAAAAAAATATCATACAGTGAAACGTGTTTCCTTGTGGACGGGGCCTTAATTATTATTAAATTTTTTTTAAAACTGTTTCCCAGAGTGGATCAATGTCAAAACACCACCCTTTCTGCTCATTTGGACTGCGAATCCGTATATTTTTTAAAATGATGATGTCATCAGCCACTACATCACATAACAGCAACAAAATCATGAACAAACACTCAACTATTGTCTTTTTAATAACTAACATTAACACAGCTTATGAGATGCATTGTTCTATGTTCGTTTGTACTGCGTGCAATCTCTGTGGCAGAATTACAGCAACACATACTGGTCTGGCATGTATACTACATCGTTTTGTGGTTTCATGTGGACTGAGACATTTCTTGAGACGAGAAAAACATTTCTCTATGGGACAGCGTATGTACTGTATGGGTCTTTTCTGATCCTTTTGGTCTGATAATGCACAATAAGCTCATGCTATTTATATTTAACATGAAAGGAGATAGCAGGAAATGATACCGAGAACAGCAGCTTTCATCTCTGCTCTGATAGCCACAAAACTATACTGAACACTGTTGGTTTGTGTTACAATCAGGACTGATAAGAGCCTATTGAACATGTTTGACCACATGAGTGTCTACAAAAGCAATCCTGTCCAATGTGTTTTCAACTACCACTGGAAGTGGTCAAAAGTGGACAAGTAGTCATTATTCATAAAGTCAGTTCATTGTTGTTTCAGTTCAGTTCAATAACTTTGTAAAGTTAATCTATTGTGCAATGACTTTAATTCATCTGTAAAGCAACTGAGGATAAAACAGTGATAACATCATCTGCTCTGTTCAGTCAAAGACTGTATATAAAGATGTCACACTCCCAATATTATGAGAAAGTATCCACCTTATTATATGGCCATTTATCAATTGTATGTGTCTGGCTTCTGGTCTCATCTGCATCCTGCTATTTTTAGTTACAAAACAGCTTGTTTTGCTGCTTGATATTACAAACTGGTGTGTCTTACTATATTATTTGAATGTATTATCTTAATTATGAATGCACTGGTTTGTAGTTCAAAGAGTATTTGCACTTTGTTATTTATGGCAGGGTTTGGTGAACAACATTTGGAAGACCAGTTCCAGGGTTGGGGTCATAAATAGGAAAGGATCTACTTGCAGTTAACAAGGCAGGATGGATCCATACTTCCATGCTATTTACGTACAATTTCGATCATACCATATGAATTTCACAACAGAAATAGAGATTCTCAAGCAAGGCAGCCATTCCCAATTTTCTGTTGTCCAATTTTGGTGAGTCTGTTCTTAGCTAACAGAAGTGGTCTGCTGATGTTGCCGTCTGCAACATGTTGAACATTTAGAGATGATCTTCTGTATACCTCAGTTGTAAGGAGTGGCTCTTTAATTCGATATTTGCATTATTTAGCAGTTCAACAGGAGCACCTAGAGTGGCCGTTGAGTGTAAGTGCATTGTGTATAGTACATTATTTGGGACACAACTAAACTAAGTTTTGTTCAGTATTTTTGTTCAAGCTGTTCTGCAATTTGTGTGGTTGTAACAGTACCGTTTTATGATCAATTCAATGCAGTTGTATTTATATTTCATTGACCCTATTTATTACCTATTTGTCAGGTTTGGAGTACCATACCTGTTGTATCAACAACATTCAGAACATCCGAAACATTCTGAAAAAAAAAAAAAAAGGTTACATCCTTTTCAGATAGTTTTCTATGTTTGTTATATTATGTCCCATGTCTAGGCAATAGAAACAGTATACAAGGCATACTACAAATAAGGAAAATGCATCTCTGGGCGGGTCCACAGTGCGCATTGACTTTGCTTATTACACAGAGGGAAGCGCATCATACAAACATGCCAAATATTAAAAACAAAAGGATTAGAGTGTAAAATAATATTATAGTGTAGTGATTGATAGTGATTGATTCTGAACTGATTATGAGCTAACTTTATGAGCCCAGGTAAACCGAAGGCTAGAATCAAGGGCAATCATCGCCAATGACACCATTACGTAGAGCGCAAAAGAACCGGTGAACCGTTTTCTTCAACCGGTTTATTGAATCGAACTGTCCGAAAGAACTACTGGTGAACCGAAAATGTATGCAACCGGTTCTTGACTCATGAACTAGTCAATATCTGGCTCGGCTCTGTGTTCATTTTCAGTTCTCTCTTCACAGCAGTTCAGTCAGTGTACTGTTTGAGTAAATGAATTACTCAGGGATATTGGTTTGTTTGAACTCAGAGGGAGCTCTGCAAACATGATCATTCAGATTTAACCAGAACAACGTGTTTAAGATTTTGACACGTTTGATCACTGGCCAGAGGAGAAATCCAGGAGCTCCCAATCTGTTAATGGTCACACCAAAAATAACAGCTGCCAGCAGCAGTTTCCTTAAAATGATCCCACCTTAATAGAGTGACCAATAATATAATAATCACAAAGACATTCAATCAAAGGACACTACCAATGGGACGTCCCACTATCACAAAGACACTGAATCGAAAGACACTACTAAAGCGACATCCCACAATCACAAAGACACTCAATTCAAGGACACTACCAATGGGACTTCCCACAATCACAAAGGCACTCAATCGAAGGACACTACAGGACGCTACCGATTGGACATCCCACAATTACAAAGACACTCAATCGAAGGACACTAGCAATGGGACGCCCCACTATCACAAAGAAACTCAATCGAAGGACTCTACCAATGGGACATCCCACTATCACAAAGACACTCAATCGAAGGACTCTACCAATTGGACATCCCACTATCACAAAGACACTCAATCGAGGGACTCTACCAATGGGACATCCCACAATCACAAAGACACTCAATTCAAGGACACTACCAATGGGACGTCCCACAATCACAAAGACACTCAATCGAAGGACACTACAGGACGCTACTGATTGGACGTCCCACAATTACAAAGACACTCAATCAAAGGACACTAGCGATGGGACACCCCACTATCACAAAGACACTCAATCGAAGGACTCTACCAATGGGACATCCCACTATCACAAAAACACTCAATCGAAGGACACTACCGATGGGACGCCCCACTATCACAAAGACACTCAATCGAAGGACACTAACGATGGGACGCCCCACTATCACAAAGACACTCAATCGAAAGACACTAACAATGGGACGTCCCACTATCAAAAAGACACTCAATCGAAGGATTCTACCGATGGGATGTCCCACAATCACTAAGACACTCAATTGAAGGACACTAATGATGTGACGTCCCACTATCACAAAGACACTCAATCGAAGGACACTACCGCCGCAATGTCCCATAATCAGAATAACCCTCAAATGACAGACACTACTGATGAGATGTCCCATGATGAGTATGTCCATCTATTGTCAGACACTACCAATGGGACATCCCAGGAACAAGCTTATATTCCGTATATAGATGATTGATAACTTGTCCCAAACTGATTGAGAATGATACTGCAAGTGCCACAATGTAACATTATTTATTATTTTATACTTTCATTGAAAGTGACAGTGAAGAAAATGTAGAAACAGGAAATAGAGGACCAAATAAAGATGCCATTGCTTACAGAGTATCCATCTCATGATACCAGAGTTACCAATACCAGTGAAATTTTATCTCAGTATCAATTTCAGTGTTGCAGCAAACAATACAAAGCAATGCAGTACCAGAAACAGAACAAAGAATGCTGGTTGGAATTTATATAGAGGGTTTGTTAAATCTGCTAAAGTGACCCAGACATGCACAATGAGACATTTGCTCTGATTCTGGTAATTTACACTGTGACATATTAATGCACTGATCTGTTCTGACATATCAGTTATTTTGTCCTGTCTGTTTACATCTGTGTTTATACAAATACTGCACAAAAACGGGCATTATGACAAAGTTTATGTGATTCCCCAAACACATTGATATATGCTAATGAGTGTTTCATGGCAGCTGTCAATAAGAAACACAGAAACAGGTAGTACTGAACTTTATTGCTTAAAGTGTGGGTATTGTCACTGGTGTTGTTGTTGTTGCTGGAACAGACTGGTATTATTGGAATCAGGCTTGTGATGAGGCTGTGCGGGTTAGAAATAGAGCTTATAGGCAGCTTCGCAGATGTCCTCTTGAGAGCCTTGTTGTTGAATATAAGCAACCGCGAGCTGAGGCTAGGAAGGTTATAAAGTGTGCGAAGAGAGAGTTGGCAGAAGTTCTGTGGCACTCTTGGTTCTGAGATTACTGTTAAACAGGTTTGGAATATGATTCATCATATGGCGGGAATTAATAGAGGTTTTTCTATTCCTGTTTTGGTAGAAGGGTGTAGAGAAGTGGTTAGTAACAAGGATAAGGCTGATCTGTTGGTTAGGAGTTTCCAGCAAGTGCACACTGATAAGAATGTTGGTAGTGATGGTTTGATTAGGAGGGAGCTAATGCTTAAGCAGGAAGGGTATAAACTTAACAAAAATAATTACAATAGTGATGTAATTGATTTGTTCTTTTCTTTACATGAATTAAGAAGGGCAATAAGACGAGGGAGGCACACTACTCCTGGGAGAGATGAATTGGGATATGAGATCTTTCAGCATATGGATGACTTTGCATTGGAGGAGGTATTGGCATTGATTAATACTGTGTGGGAGGAAGGATCAATCCCAGCTGAATGGAAACATGCAGTGATTGTGCCGATTTTAAAACCCGGTAAGGAAGCTGAAAGCCCTGGATCATATAGACCAATTGCCCTACGGCTGTTATCTGTAAGATTATGGAAAGGATGGTTACTGATAGGTTTGTATATAGATTAGAAAAGAAAGGTTTTTCAGAATGGTTTCAGACTTGGTCGTGGTACTATGGATTCAATTTTAGTGTTGTATGATGATATCAAGAAAGCCCTTGTAAATAAAGAGGTGGTGGTAGGTGTGTTTTTTGACATCGAGAAGGCATATGATATGCTGTGGAAAGAAGGAGATGCAGGAATTTGGGGTAGAATGATTAATTGGATTAAGGACTTTCTCAGGTTACGGTGTATTCAGGTAAGAGTAGGTGGGAGTTTTTCTGAATCTGTGTTTGTAGATAATGGGACTCCGCAGGGTAGTGTAATCAGTCCAGTCCTGTTCAATATAATGGTTAATAATATGTTTGATGAGGTAGAAAGTGGATTTCAGCGATCTTTGCTCGCAGATGATGGAACATTGTGGAAAATAAGCCGTAATACTGGGTATTTATTTAAACAAATGCAGTGTGCTTTGAATAAGGTGCAGGCTTGGAGAGATAAGTGGGGCTTTAGGCTATCATCGACAAAAACAAAGTATATGGTTTTGGCAGGAAGAGGAATATAGAAAGTCTAGGTCTTAAGTTGTATGGGGAATCTCTTGAAAGAGTTGGGGTCTTCAAGTTTCTTGGGGTCTGGGTAGATGAAAAGCTAACGTATAAAGAACATGTGAGTAGAGAGGTGAGTAAATGTGGAAAAGTTATTAATATCTTGAGGTGTTTGGAGGGATGCTCTTGGGGTGCAGACAGGAATTTTATGCTGATGATTTATAAAGCTATGATAAAATCAGTTTTTGATTATGGATGTCTTGCATATGGATCAGCAGCTAGGTCCTCACTTAGTAATTTAGATGTGGTACAATTAATGGTACAGACCATTAGTCAACCCTGGGAATTCAATTATCCTGCCTCAGATGGATCAGATTAAGGCCCAACTAAAACTGGGTAATTGTGGATTGGCAAGTGGGCTGTTTCTGGTGGGAAAGCACATGGACGGCAAGTGTCAAGCCTGTGGAGTACAGGAGTCTGTCAAGCATGTCATCATGTTCTGTCCGAGATATGCTGAAGAAAGGAGACTGTTATTCATTGGTCTAAACGTTCTGGGAGTTGATTTAATCTCTGTTAAAACTCTGATGGGTGATGGTCCTAATCAAATAGAAATAGCATTGTAATTAATGGCATATATTGGAAAATATATTGGAAAATATAGGCTAGGGGGAGATTTAATGCAGATTATCTTTATCATCAGTGGGAGGCAGCAATGCACTACAAGTGCCTAGTCTGCCGGAAAGGAATAGAAGAGGAAGACTGGTATTATCCGAGTAGCAACCTCGCGCTCTCTCTAGTGAAGCCAATAAGGAAGTGACAAAAACTGCAATTCATCAACTGGCCGCTTGAGGCTGGCTGCAGAAGAGAGTCAGTCCCAAAGACTCCCCATGTTAAAATGCCCAACTTTACAGCAGAAAAAAACATGTTTACAGCCTGGTTCAAAAAAATATTTTGGTCTATATTGCTAATTTTGCCCTTTATGACAACTGTGAGGGGGGTTAATTTTTTTTTAAAACTCATCCGTTTAAATTATATTAAGACTTAAAGTTCTGCATAATTAAGGGCATGGCCACTTGAGTGAAAGGTGGATTGCCGCTGCTGACAATGCTGTCGCGCTAAGTTGGCGTGGCTTCAGCAATCAGCTCCCGCCTTTTTGCCCATTTTCGATTATCCGGGAGAGTCGCGCGGTGCCACGCTGCCAACATGGGTATTGAGGAGTCTAAATCGGTATTGAGGAGTCTATGGGTGACGTCACGGACAATACGTCCATATTTTATTTTTAACAGCTGGGCTGGGAATGGTCAGGAGATGGAGGAAGGAAGTGACGGAGTAGTAAGTGAGACAGGAGAGGTGGGGAGCATTGGAGAGGTGGAAGACAGCGAGGGTAAAGAAGAGTGGAATATTAATCAAAAGAAAAAGAAAAAGAATATTACAACTGATTGTGGTGAAAGTGCATCTTTAAAGTATGGTGGGGAACAATATAAGTTATTTGTTAAGTTGGGGCAAGAAGGTACCACATTCAGAGAGTGGAATCCGATACAACTTACAAAAGATCTAAGTAAAGAAATTGGAGAGGTAATGAGTGCAATAATATTAAGAAACTGACAACTTCTGGTGTTTTGTAAAAACAAAGAACACCTCAAAAAAGCAGTTAAGATGAGTAAAATTCATGGTAAACTAGTGCAATGTTCAAAGGCTAATGACAAAAAGTTAGTCAGAGGAGTCATTACAGGCATTCCGGTAAATGTAGAGACGTATGCAATAATAGCAAACATTAAGCAGGCCAAAGAATGCAAAGCTAAAAGACTTAAAACTAAAAGATTTGGAGACATTTGCAACAGCTTATCAGTTATGCTTACGTTTGAAGGAGAAACTTTACCAGATAAGGTTTTTGTTGGTTTAATGAGTTATGTGGTTAAGTTGTACATCTCTCCACCACTTTGATGTTATAAATGTCAATGGTTTGGGCATATCGCGGCTGTATGTAAAGGAAAAAAGAGGTGTAGGAAGCGTGGAGGAGACCAGGAGTATGATGAATGTGACAAAGCTCGCAATCAATGCTCAATTGTGGAGGGGAGCACAGTGCAGCATACCAGGGTTGTGAATTTAGTAAAAGAGCCAAAGAGGTACAGAAAATTAAGGTAACTGAAGGCATTGGCTACTCTGAAGCAGTAAAGCTGGTCCCCAGAGTGAATGTAATACCAAAACAAAATGAGGGCATTGGAAATGACATAATAAATGAAGAGGATGAAGAGATAAGGAAAGACAATTTTATTTGTCAGCAAACATGATTTTGTGATTTTTATGGTTGAAGTTATCAACTGTTTTGCACAGAAAACAAGTCGTACCGAAAGGATTAAAATTATTGTGAAAGCAGCTGAAAAATATTTGGGGATAAAAGGAATGGCTTGGGAAACAGTTAGGGATAACTTAAGTACAGACACTCTACCCAGCACAATGATGGTATAGACTAAATGGTGGTAAATGTAGGCATACAACAACGGAATGCTAGAAATTTAATAGCTAACGCCCAATAATTTAAGAAATATGTAGATGAGTTAAAAGAGAAACCAAATATAATATGTGTACAAGAATCATGGTTGAAATCAGAGTTGGATTTTATTATTACGGGATATTCAGCAGTTAGGAGAGATAGAGGAAATGGTAGAGGGGGAGGATTAGTAACTTTTATACAAAATGGTTTAAGCTATGAAATTATAAATGTAAATGATAAGAATGAATCAATTACAATAAGGATATGGACAAGTAAAGGTTCTATAAATGTAATAAATTATTATAATCCTTGTGGGAAAATACAGGGAAGTATTTTGGAAAATATTGTGGGATCACCACTTAGTGAGGCAATTTCTGGAGGGAATTCTGTAATGATATAGGAAGGGATGTGAAGTTATCTGATATATGGGGAATGATAAGGAGGATGGGAGGAGTTAGAAGGAATTATGAATTACCTGTTTTAAATAGTGGTGATAAAGTGGCAGTTACTAATTTAGAAAAAGCTGAAGTTTTAGCTCAAACATTTAGGAAAGTGCATAGTTCTGAGAACCTCACTAAGGAAGCACAAGTGAACAGAAGGAAAGTGTTAGAAAGTTTCCCAGATTTTTTAAAAAAGAAAGGACATTCGGGAAATCCATTAGATGTGCCTTTAAATATATGTTTGAGTTGAAAAAAGCAGTCCTTAATGCAAAACAGACTACTCCAGGAAAAGACATGGTATGTTACAAAATGTTAGCAAATATGACAGATGGGACAGTAGAAATAGTACTTAAATTTTTTCATAAAATTTGGGAAATTGGTCAGCTTTCATCAGTGTGAAAACATGCAATTATAGTACCTATTTTAAAGCCAGGGAAAAACCCGTCTGACCCGTCTAGTTATAGACCAATTGCTTTAACATCGCAGTTGTGTAAAATAATGGAAAGAATAATTACAGATAGAATGACCCATTATTTAGATAGCAATGACCTTTTTCCCCGCATATCAGAGTGGGTTTCGTAAGGGGCGAAGTACAATGGATTCATTTTTATGTTTAGAATCCAATATTAGGAATGCACAGACTAAGTATAAGTAAAATAAGTAAAGTATACAATTGGATTTTGGATTTTTTGTTTAATAGGAATATTAAGGTAAGAGTAGGTGCAGAATTTTCTCAGGTATATACAATAGAGAACGGAACTCCACAAGGTAGTGTATGTAGCCCATTATTATTCAATATTATGATTAATGATATATTCTCAAATATTGACCAGAAGATTGTAAAATCCCTGTATGCTGATGATGGAGCATTATGGTTTAGAGGCCGTGATGAATCTTATGTTAAATCAAAAATGCAAGAGGCAATTAAGGAAGTGGAAAAATGGACAAATAAATGGGGATTTATATTATCAATGTCAAAAACACAAGTCATATGTTTTTCAAAAAAAGCATAAGATCACACCTGTATCCTTAAAATTGTACAGTCAGCCTCTTGAGCAAATGAAGATTATTAGGTTTCTTGGGATGTGGTTTGATGAAAAACTGACATGGAAGATTCATTTGGAAAAAAACTGGTTAATAAATGTAAAAAGATTGTTCATATCCTACGCTGTTTATCCGGACAAGCATGGGGAGCAAGGAGGGCATCCTTAAAAAATATATATTGGGCACTAATGAGGTCTGTCTTTGATTATGGGTGTATAGCATGTCATCAGCAGAGTCTAACATCAAAGCTTTGGATGTCATGCAAGCTCAGGCTCTAAGGATATGTAGTGGATCTTTTAAAACATCTCCGGTATCTTATATGCAATTGGAAATGGGTGAGATGCCTTTGAGGATAAGAAGGGTACAACTGATGTTATCACACTGGATTAATGTGGAGGGACAAGTTGATAGCCATCCAGCTAAAGCTATCTTAAAAGATTGCTGGGAACATGAGAAGTCCAATTACAAAAGTTTTGGGTGGATTGGCGATGCGAAAGCTGAGGATATTGGGTTACATAAATTACAGTACTGTTCAACGGTTTCAGTCTCTCCTATTCCACCATGGTTTTTCCCTATACCAGATGTAGATTTAGGCATTCATAAGGAAATCAAAAGTAAGTCAAAGGAAGTAGCAGTGAGGGATGTTGTTAAATATTATCTTGATATGCATTTTTCTGACTATACATTCATATTTACAGATGGTTCGAAGGATCCAAAGACAGGACACGCTGGGTCAGGAGTATATATTCCAAAGAATGGGGTAATATGCCAGGAAAGAATAACAGATAATTTATCAGTATACACAACAGAGCTGATTGCAATTTTGTTGGCCTTGGAATGGGTGGAGGGAAATGAGTTAAATAACTGATTATATCTGATAGTTATTCAGCTTTAGAAAACATGAAAACTGGGAAATCTATAAGAAATGATATAATTCATAAAATTTGTATGGTTTTGCATAAGTTAAATGCAAAGGATTTAAAAATCAGGTTTCTCTGGGTACCTGCACATGTTGGAGTGAATGGGAATGAGGAGGTTGATAAACTTGCAAAACAAAAACTGGAACACAATAGAATATTACAAGTTCCATATAGTAAATCTGAAGCTAAAACATTCATTAAAGCATATGCAAGATCAAAATGGCAGGAGTATTGGGTGGATCAAGATACAGGGAGGCATTTATATAATATACAATCAGAAGTGGATATAGGAAGGACAGAATGAAGGAATAGAAAAAAGTATAATTACATGGTTAAGAATAGGACACACAGGGCTCAATTCTTCATTGAAGATAATAGGGAAACATCCAACAGGGAACTGACAATATTGTAGTCATTTAGAAATTGTAGAGCAGGGCTATTCAATTGGCGGCCCGCGGGCCACATGCGGCCCGGAAGCAACCTCCAAATGGCCCAGCCCGTGGTCCCGCCAAAAACGCGCATCCCTGCGTAAATTCATACTGTAGTACAGACCACGTAGCCTAGCAACAACGCAAACAATGCAGAGCGCGCCGGTTGTAGCCTAGATTACAATCAGTATGTCTTTCTCAACACTAAAACGTAAAATTGCCAATGAAAACCGTCAGTTTAACCCTGCCTGGACTGACAAATACTTGTTTATTTTACCGCCACATCCAAACGCCAAACCGATGTGTTTAATTTGTAATGAGTGCGTTGCAGTATTAAAACATTACTATGTGCGAAGGCACCACAATGAGAAACACCAGACTTTCCGCACCAATTTTCCCGCGGGATCTCAAGAGAGGGTAGCAAAAGTGCAGAGTTTGATTGCATCTTACAAACGGAGCAGTACTACCATGGTGCGGTCATTCACAGCCCAAGAGAGAGCTACCGCAGCATCCCTTCGTGTTTCCTGGATATTGGCAAAAAAGAAAAGGCCATTCACAGACTCTGAAACAGTGAAGGACTGTATGCTGGCCGTCGTGGATGAGGTGATAAATGACGATAAAATTAAAACGAGCGTAGCATCTGCTATAAAAAACGTACCCCTGTCAGATACTTCCAACATTCGTAGGGTTGAAATTCTTGCTGCAGATGTGTATGAAACACTGTTAGGAGACCTGATGAAAGCTGATACTATGTCTATAGCAGTAGATGAGTCCACAGACAAAACTGATACTGCTCAGTTGTGCATATATGTCCGTTTTTTTGACAGCAAATGCTTCAGAGAGGAGCTGCTCTGCCTACTACCGTTAGAAGGACACACAACGGGCGATATACTCTTTGGGAAAATTTCTGCTTTTTTTTAAAGACAATGGTCTGGATATGACGCGTGTGTGCATGCTTGTGACAGATGGGGCTCCATCCATGACAGGTAAAGTGAATGGTTTGGCAGCACGTTGGTCCGCTGTTGCACCTCAGTTGATCTCCTTACACTGCATTGTGCATCAGGCGGTGTTGTGCGCAAAACTAAGTGGGGCGCTAAAAACGACCATGGACAACGTGATGGCTACAATTAATTTTATTCGCTCCACATCAAGCCTCCAACACCGCTTGTTCCGCATACTGCTGTCAGAAATGTCTGCTGAGCACCACGACCTGCTTTTGCATAATGACGTGAGGTGGCTGTCCAAAGGCAAAGCACTGGAGCGTTTCTGTGGTCTCAGAGAGGAGATCATAACTTTCCTCCGCAGCAGCAAGCAAAAAAAGGCAGAAGCGCACTTGAGTCGCATACTGGACGACAGCTTCATGGCCGATGCATGCTTTCTGAGTGACATATTCAAACACCTGAATGATCTCAATTTGGCACTACAAGGCAGAGACAAAACTGTCATCGACCTTGTGGAACAGATGCGCGCATTCCCAGTTAAACTGGACCTTTTTGCAACTGATTTGAACACAGGCCGAATGCTGCATTTTCCGACGCTCCGCAAATGCGTCTCATCCCCCGCACAAATCACGGATGTGATGACAGATTTTATTACGAGGTTGAAAATGAACTTTGCTGGTCGATTGGATGGAATTGTTCTGCCCACAGAGGTGGCCGTTTTTGTCAGAGACCCGTTCACTGTTGCAATAGAAGGGGACTTATCCGCCAGAGCAAAGCAAGTGGTTCCTTCCATTGACGAGGGGAAATTCACTCTCGAACTTGTTGACATGCGGTCATCTGTAACCATGGCACAGGAGCTTTGCACTAACGGGCCTACAATGTTTTGGACTGATGTCAACGTACATCAGTTCCCTAACATTAAGAAAGTAGCGATCGTCATGCTCAGTATGTTTGGTTCAACTTACACATGTGAGTCAAGCTTTTCACACATGAACTCCATAAAAAGCAACTCTCGTTGCTCCCTGACTGACCATACTCTCCACCAATGCCTTCGGATTGCATTGACAACTTATGAGCCTAAAGTCACTGCTCTCGTTCAAAACAAAAAATGTCACTTCTCCCACTAAATTAGCTGGCTAACTGTAGCCTACATCAGTATAATGCTGGATGTGTAACAAAGGCATGCCTAATCACAAATGTGGTGATTTAAAATATGTTCCCTCAGTATGTGCAATATGTGCAGTAGTCCACCTTGAATTCATGTGTTAGTTGTGAATACTGTGCACTTTTTATGCACTTTGAGATGTTCCTGGGTCAAATGTGAGCAAGATGTTTATTTTGTTTCAAAAGGAAACCTAATGTTATTGCTTATCTACTACTGTGCACTATTTTGTTTTATGCACTTTGTGATCAGATAGATGAGATATGTTGCCTAGGTAGGCCTAGGTAAGAGGTGCCTAGGTCAGTTTTTTTTTTCTTTTGTAAGTGGAAAAATTCGGGGCTACCTAACTTTTATAGTATTTTTATGCACGTTTTGATGTGCAAACTGACCAAAGTTAAAAGAGAAACAATGAATAAACATTACATGTATTCAATAAAATTTGTTTGTGCTGGTTTAAAAATGTGTCTTTACAAGTTGCTTCGCCGCTGATATAACTGGCCCAGCTAACCTTCTTGGTTTGAAAATCTGGCCCAACTGATTTTGTAATTGAATAGCCCTGTTGTAGAGCATATTTTATTTCAGTGCACAAAGTACAGCCAAGAAAGAAACCAGCTTTTTCATATATATTTTATATATATATATATATATATATATATATATATATATATATATATATATATATATATATATATATATATATATATATATATATATATATATATATATATATATATATATATCTCCAATATCTCCTGATTCATACTCCAGCCCAGTCGGTGGCGGTAATGCACCGTTAAGTTGGTTTGCCAGCCGCCAAAAAAAAGAAAAAAAAAAGAAGAAGAAGCAGAAGAAGAAGCAGAAGAAGAAGCAGAAGAAGAAGAATTTACGATTGGGAAATCCTCGGTTTCCGTTTACTAGGTCGAGGCAAGCTGAGCAAAATATCCAAAAGTACTTTTTTTTTTACACAAGTTTTGGAGCTTAAGCATCGAACATCACATCGCAAGCAAAGATGATTCAAACGTTTGCCTGTTGTTGATGATTTTTGCACTTCTTCACATTGGCTTTCAATTAAACTTGAACAGAAAGTAACATTTTTGGTTTCCGCACATTTTGGACTTATTTTCGAAAACGTGGAGGAAATGCTAGGTGTTTTTCTCACACTGTGTGATTTGCTCTTTCATGGTAAGCCTTTTCTTTATATATATATATATATATATATATATATGAACAAACTCGCCATTATGAGCTCCCTTGATATCAAATATTAACATTAGAGAAATATAAAGAGTCATGTTATAAGTATGTTGGTTTGAAAACTAAGTATATATTTTGTGTAGTTTCAAGTAATCGTTAGTACTTTATGTAATGTTGTGACGCATTTTGATTTTGAAGGCAGGCGTGGGGGATTGGCCCTCCGTTTAAAAAAACAACCTTTGGGAAAATTAACCTTGATTTTACCACAAATAACATTTTCACAAATAAAACATTTTCACAGCAATTTTCTCTTGAATAATTTTGTCCCACTGTCCCAGGCTTGATTTATAATAATTTGTTCATTTCTTCTTCAGTTGCTTCTGGTGTTGAGATGAACGAAATGTCAGTGATGGAAGGAGATTCAGTCACTTTAAATACTGATAGACAAGACAGAATTATGTGGGATTACAATGAAGATCGCATTGTTTACATCACTGGAGATCAGACAATAATCTGTACAGATCCAGGCTGTCCTGAGAGCTTCACAGGTCGACTGAAGGTGGACAATCAGACTGGATCTCTGATCATCACAAACACAGACTCTGGACTTTTTCATCAACAACCGCTACCATGAAAAAACCTTCAATGTTACTGTTCATGGTGAGTCATTTAACATTTAAAAGCAGGCAATGTATGTTTGAATCAAATTTGTTTTTTTAAATATTTAAATTTTAAATTTAATTTAAATTTGTTTGCGTTTATTATACTGGTGAGTTTTAGCAGCTTGAAAAACAAAACTTTCCTTTAAATTGTGAATGGATTATGTGAGGGATATCAACAGTTAGGCAGCAATTCTTAGACTAAGGGCACTTTCATGTCCTTTGATCATATTTTATAAAAAAACATTTAATTTTGAAAAATTCACACTTTCATAGTTAAATTTACAATGAAAGTACTTTAGGAACTTTTTACCAGTACTCTATAATGATTTTTTTCACCTTTTTAAACATCATTATTACATGCAAATATTGCTGTTTTGTGCTTGTCCCACACCCAGACTACTGATCTTCTTTCAACCTAAGTCAGAACTCAGAAGTAAGGATTGGAACACCACTACTATGCCGTCAAACGTCATCATTCGTTGTCTAGCTCTTACAATACACACATATACTGGTGTGCTGGTGTGCATTAGAGCCTTGAATTATCATTCTGTATTAATGAGCTGCTTACGGACACACACATATCGGAAATCGCACAGCTCACACATCCAGGAGAAAATAAACTTGTCAATGCTGCCCCACGACTTTTATTAAATACAGTTTAAATACTGAATCGCTACATTACATTTTCTAGCGACGAGAGAATACAATCGCTGTTTTTAAGTAAACTCACTCTAAAAAGATAAACGAACAGACGCGAATACACGCAACTTCCATTTCTCCTTCTCGAATAGGCAATATTTGAGAAAATGGTTTAGCGATTTCTAATTATTGGGGGGATTACAGTCTGTAATGATATGACGTTAGCAAATATTAGCAATTTTTTGCAAACATTTCTTTGAGTAACATGACCGTTAATATGAACTCACAATTGAATGTTACATAAAACAATTGATTACTTTTTGTTATAATCCTTATTTATGCCAAAAAAACCTTACATTTATGTGTCTTTTTCTTCGCTGTAGCTGCCATGTTTCCGAGACACTTCATACCCCTTCGTTGAAGTGTAGTCCCAAAAAATCTTAATTTGAAGGGCTGTCTGGCCCTTCCCCTTACCCCTCCAACCAAAAGAGAATCGAGACACCCCTACTCCTTCACGTGAACGCGCGAAACGGAGCGGTAGGGGAGAGGGGAAGGGCTAAGGGGTAGAATTGGGATTGGGTCGAAAACGGAAGTTTGGAAAGAAATCTGCAAGATTTGGCCTTGAATCACATCTCTCTCTCACACACACACACACACATACTCCCTCTCTCATAAACTATTTCTTTCACACACACTACCTCACTTTCATACACATTATCTCTCACACACATACTGTCTGGTCACCATAATTGCCCTCTGGACAAGCCTCCATGTTTATTCTCTCTCTCTCTCTCTCTCTCTCTCTCTCTCTCTCATAGACTCACAGCCCTCGTGATCTTGTTGCTTTACAGTTCATGTTATATGATAATTTATATGTTATAGTTTAAGGTGTCTTTTAAATGTTCTTTTCAGAAGTGTTCATCTAAGAGAACAATTTGAATTGTACAATACCAAACTAACTCACATACAGCGTGTGCATGCTCAAGATGCTTATTAGTTCATGTTACAATGCATTGATATGACTAATGTTTAGGTGGTTTTTTTAAGGATTCCAAAATTCAAAACAGTGTTCATCTAACCAGTTATAATTTTACAATTACAATTTATGCGTAATTTACATTTTTCATGTGATTATTGTGGTTTGTTGTTTACAGTAAGGCTGTAACTGTTAATCTGGTTATGGAACCAAACACACTAAAGACTAATGATTTGGTAAATGGGTTTCAAATAAATATTTTCTGTTTTTCTACAGGGACGTCCATTCATTGTCATTTCCACAACACCCAGTCATTTCCACCACCTCGTAACTCTTTAAAAAATATGTACAAAATTCTAATCACTCATTAAAAATTTCTGCATAGATTATAGGATAATGTTCCACTTAATGCAATAACTCAACTAGTTATTTTTCAGAAATGTATCTAACCAATGCAATATTATATTTCAGGTGGTGGTGGATATAAGCTTTGCGTTTGGGCCTCATGACAATTAATTTACTTAAACCACAAATCTATGCTAATTGCGATATAGGTATAAATTGGTAAAACTATGTGTGACAGTGGTCTTACAATGTTACAACGATCGGAAAATGTCAAAAACACCAATTTGTCTTAAAATGTAAGTGCGTTCTCTTATGGATCATTAAACTAGACTAGTTATATTTAACTGTTAGATTGTGACAGTTTTGATTTGAACACTTTTTCCCTCCAGTTCACAAGGCCAAAAGTGCCTGTAGTTGAAGAACCACCCTAGGTGTGCATTACACAATATAAATATGTAAATAACTGCTTGATGCACAACTAGGCATGGCTTATCCGTGGTCACTTGTCAGCACTCAAAATTTAAAGCTGTTATTGGTGTTTATGGTACAGTTACCGAAATGGGAAAAAGGTGGTTATCTTCATCAGTTAAATGAAATCTGTTCATTATATAACGTAATCTTGATTCTTTCATATCCACACTTTTTAATGTTGTGTAATTTGTTGACCTCAGCAAAAAGATCCTCCAGCAGCTGTTGATTTGTGTTGCAGATGCTACTGCTGCCAAACGAGATGAAATGAAGTCAGGGCAGGATGGAGAATCTTTCACTTTAGATCCAGGTGTGATAAATAACCCAAATTATTTGATTACATGGCTTTTTAATGACACTTGCATTGCTCAAATCAGTGGAGATCAGAGTAAGATCCGTACAGATGTTAATTGTGAAGATGGTAGTGAGAGATTCATAGACTGACTGGAGGTGAATCAGACTGGATCTCTGACCATCATGAACATCACAAACACAGACTCTGGAGAATTACAGACAGCTGTTTAAACAAGATTGTGTGTGCAAGATATGAAAATATGTATTTTCTTCCCAATTTTCCAATTCGTCAAAGTCGTCTGTGTATGTAACTGAGTCATTATTATTCAAACAGGCAGCAGGGCGGAGCTAAGTCAAGTTCAGGTAATATAAACCTAAAGATTTTTGTAAAATCATCAGTCTTGTTCACTTCTCTTACCTTCTGTGTTTTTTTTTACAGGTGGTTTTTAAAGGGGTCATATGATGAGATTTACATCTCTTCTTTCTCATGCAAAGAAAGAAGACATAACTTTTATTATCCCAGCGTCATTTCATGGAGAAGCTGTGTGTTTCATTGTGAAAGTGAAACTACTTTATTTGGCCTTTCAAAAGAGGAGGAGATATCCACTTTGTCATGCCTGGAGCTGATCTGTGCTGGAATACATCAAATTCACACTCACCGTGGACAAAGCGGAGTCCAGCCCGGGGTCGTCACATGGGGTTGCCCGCAATCCCCGGCCGCTCCTTTGTCGAATCTGCCAACCATTCTTCGTTATAGCCACTGGCTTTGCAAGGACAGTCTGGCGCTTCTGTCTCACAGTTTGGAAGTAGGTTTACATCTGTAAAGGATTTGCCACTGATGATTCAAATGCGAATTTTGAGCAGTGTAAAATAGAGCTTGTTGTTTGTTATTTCTCCAATCACAAATGCAGACATGGTTTTGTGTTTATGTGACATACGACGATATACAACGCAACACGTAAAAAGACAGTAGAAGTCATTATAATCAGTAATTATGTCCCCACTGGATGCAACAATTGCCTCGTTTGAAACCGGTTTTATTGTTTTTGTCCTGTTATGCCGGTGCTCTGACTGGGACACGCCATAACAGTATATGTTGAGGGACGTATCACAACACCATGGATAGCTGGCCAATCAGAGAACACGTCACTTTTCAGAACGATGAGCTTTGTAAAAAATTATGCGTTTCAAAAAGGCGGGGCATAGAGGAGCAGCAATAATGTACATTATGTGGAAATAATATTTTAATGTTTTTGAACCTTAAACCGCATAAACATATGGCATTACACGAAATAATGTTCTTTTCAGCAGCATCATATGACCCCTTTAAACAATATTCATATGTTAGTCAGACTAAGGCTGTGCTAATGGCACGTCCCAATAAAAACTGAGACTGCCACTAAAACACCACCGTGGCATTATTTATTATTTTATTTTCATTGAAATGGACAGTGAAGAGACAATGGGAAATTAGGAAAGAATTATCAAACTCACTCAAATGGTATTTCACATACCTTCAATTACATAAACATTGCTTCAAAAAAGGCAATTAAGCAGTAAACCAGCAATAAAGTTAGAAACAAAATGTTACCAGCAAAACCCTGAGTGCTTGACGTTTTTTCAGTGTGTAGAGGGTTTTTTTAAGCTGCTATAGAGATCCAAAACAAGAGCAAAGGACAAATTCTTTGTTTCTTGTCATTTGCACCATAATAACATTAGAACTGATGTACTTGACAGATCAGTTATTTTGTCCCATCTGTTAATGTCCTCTTTTAACTGACTGTTTACATGATTAACTCGCCAAAATGGTTATTTTGACCAGGAAATGTATTTGATGTATTTATAATCACACAAGGCATCATACTGCAAGACACAAATGCTCTTCATGTATTGTAGTTGGCACTGATGGTTGCGTTATTTTACTATTGACATCTCACTGTTACATATTATGATAACTTGTGTAGTGTGACAAAATGTGGTTTTAGAATGTTACCATTAGTTGCTTAGTAATTACGTACCTCAAATTCACATGCTCTGGATAATCATGGAATCACAGTGTTCTGTATAAACCGTTGTTTCAGTGTTTGGGTGGAAAAAATTTGAACTTTTCCAATTTTTATTAAAAAAGTATTAAAATTCCACTCAGGAAAAACTCTGTAGTAAAGCACAATATCTATATGATAATGTGCAATGCTAGAGCCATTATGCACACAAGTCACATGGTGCTTTCGTCCAATCAATGATACTGAGTATACAAATAAAAACATTACCCGAGGTTTAAGGATGTATAGCATCAGAATGAAACATCATCTTATGTATACCAAGGATTCAAGTGCAGGCAAAAAGCACAGGATAAGTTATCATAATAAGCAATGGTATTAGAGCAACTAGCAAACTTTTTGGGATGAGAGTGATGCTGTCATCTCACATGCTCATATACACACCATAACAGCCAAAAATGTGTCATTTGTGCTCAACAATTTAACAACATTAATAATAATTCACCCACCTTTGTGTTGTGCTTTAACTTATCCACTCTTTAACTGATATTTATACCTTTTTTGACAAAGCGATCATTTGAATATAGAGCTACAAGTTCAAAATCTGATCTATTATCATGCTACAATATGTCACTCATTAATCAACTTAGCCTATAAAATGTAGAAATTGGAATACTGGTGAAATTATTAAAAAATTTGTCCAGCCACCCAAACCAATTTTGATGTGCAATCAAATTCCAGCCGTCTGGCAACACTGGTTCTGTTATAATGTGCAGAAGTTAAACATAGTTTTTATTTGTACTTTTATGTGAATCACAACAGAGTTGTAATGTCATCTTGCCTGAAAAAAAAAGAAGAAAAAAAAGGTGATATTTCATGAAGTGCTATTTAGATGTGGTGCAGTCTAATTTCAGGTGAGGATTTTTCCCCCATCTTTCTCCTAGTTCTTTCCATGAATTGTTTGTGCGATTTTATTATACAAATTGTATCAATTATGTATTTATATAATAAAAATATGTTCTGATACAGATTATTTGCCTCAATGTTTGGGAACACTTTTGTTTTCTTATGAATTCACCTGTAAATATGTAAACAGGCTCAATAGAATAATAGGGACTTGAATTATTATATTTTTTATTATTTTATGCAGAAATTAAAAGCAACGGCAATTATAGACATACTCTTGGTTTAGAAATGCAGGGGCTGTTATGTTTAAGGTACAGAAGCATTATGGAAACATAAACATTTGATGCGCTGTATTATTTTTGTTTTGGTGACAGTCCAAAAAATAAGTTTAAGGTTTATGAAGCTGATATTCAAATAACTACGTCCAATTTAAAAGATGCCATACATTGCAGTTTATTTTATGTTGCAGGTGACACGGTTGACCAGTCTGTTTCTTTGAAAGAAAACTCGCTGAAAGAACTCGGTGTTAGAATAGTTTTGCCAGGTGAGTAGTACACTTTAAAAAACACTGGGTTGAGCTCAACTTATATGTACAGCTGTTTACTACTAGCCCTGTGTAAATTGCTAGAATTATTTTATGGTGGCCTTCAGACTTATCCCTTAATAAAACATGAACAAATACATGGTGAACTACTGTATTTATTACACAGTATTTTTATTATCTGACATGAATTTGACAATAATATTATTTATTTTCTTAAGCAAAAAAGAACTTCAAATGCAGCCAAAAATCTAACACCGCAAACAAAAAAAGGTATTTTAGTTTTACAATATAACTGTATAAAAAACTGCAACAAATAAGTCTAGGAATAAAAACGTAAAAAAAAAAACAAGCAAACAGTCTAGGCATAATTATTATTATTATTAGAGACGTATTATTATTACTACATAGAGACATAGCTAAATCTACTGTAGGCTACAACTAGCTTAAACAGTGGGGGGGGGGGACGTGTGATAGATAGATAGATAGATAGATAGATAGATAGATAGATAGATAGATTTTGATTCTTTCTGCTGATGAGAGACTTGGTCACTATGTAAGACCAAAGATCTTCATGGCAACCAATCAAAATAAATGTTCGGTTTAACGTGAATAAATTGACAATTTATTAATGATAGACGTGATAATCATTCTTGTTTGAAATGCGCGAAAATGAAACTGCGCATGCTCCTCGATTTACCGCTCAAACTAAACCACGCCCCTTAGAACTGAAACCCTGGCGGTCCTGAATCTGTTGCCTCCGGTTGTGCAGGAACATTGGAAAAAGGTCTGTGTAGGGAACCCGCCTAAAAAACAGATTACGATCCGAACATGCCGCGTGATATCACTTGTTATTAAACAGTCAGAGCTAAAATAAATTAAATTATAAAGAGAAAGGGAAAATGAATCGGAATCTGCTGCCATATTTTCTTATGAAGACTCGATTTATTTGGACGTCTGTGTTCTTGTTCATACATGGTAAGACATAGTATCTTTTCTAGTCAACCATTACAAAGAATGATGAACGGTACGAAACTAGGTGGCTGAACATTTCATTTAAATTCCCACGTGTTCACTGCTCCAAGATCATACAGTGAATGTTGTAATCTTATAGTACGTAAACTGATTAGTGTTGAATCGAATCGCCTTGAAAAAGATAAATGAATACATGTTTAGAGGAAGCAGCTAATATGAGTCAGGATGAGATCAGATGTGATTATGTGAAATGTGACGTGATTAATCCGATGTGTTAATCCGTGATGGTCTGCTTTGTTTGCGTGTTACATTAGAACGGTTGTCAAAAGTATGTACAATGGGTACAGTAGCTGCAATTTTAAAAGAAATTGACCGGTATTATTCTCTAGTAATTTGAAGTTTGGTAGAATTTTTTTATATTGTTTTTTTTTTATTTATTTTTTTTTACCTCAAACCACGACTCACGACTTTGTAGCGTTACAGACAAGTCACGCCAAACTGCCTGAGCGCAAGGAATTGTAGCTAGATTATTAATTTTATTGCAACGTTATATTGTCCTCAAGTCTCCATGTTCTGTTGTTTCGCGCGCTTTTGATTATGCATCTAACTGCAGAACACTTTTATGCTGTGTCTGAAATCGCTCACTCATTCACTTATTCACTGATCCCTATATAGTGCACTATATAGTGGATAGGGAGCGGTTTCGGACACAGCATTACTTCACAGCAGTGGGCGGGGCAAAAGTTATCTTACTAGACATAGCGCCAAGTAGTGTTTTGGATGACAATGGCAGTTGTATTTATATAGCACTATTTACTACAAGCAGAGTTGACCAATGTGCTTTGCAACAGAATATCTGAAAACGGCAATAATACAATGAAAAATAAAAGTAAAACCAAGAACAAGGAGAGAAAGGGAAAAAAATAATAATTTTAAAGTGGTAATCTTCGTTGATGTAAAGTCAGTATTTTATTCTGAGTATTTAATCAGATGATAGATAGATGAAACATTAGTCAAAACAAAGCTTGATGATTTGAATATTTGATTAAAAAAACTAATATTAAAGCAAAGCAGGGACATATTTATCAACAATTATCAAAATTGATAAATTAAAACTCGAGAAACACAAACACAATTTTGGAAAACAAATGGTTCTTCGACCAGTTGCTGGTCGTCAGCCATTTAGGCCTTCTGGTCTTCGTCATTCATTTGGAGGAACTTCCACTCTTTCACCACATCTCTGAAGCCCAGAGGTTTTCCTGCAGCCATCCAACTGCAGTGTGGAGTTCTTTTCTTATCTTTAGCTCCTAAATTGTGTGGACAAACAAGTGTTGGAACTTGGAAATCCCTTTAATAATACTGTGCATTCAGTATCATGTTATACTAAAAAAGTATGAGCTTTAATTAGGATGTTGCAAGCATTATAAAGGTTTGATTGTTTTTTGTTGTTGTTTTTGTTGTTTTCCCCAAGTGCCCTTATTTGAGATAAAAACATACCCTGTTTCAGATGTCAGTCTCCTGCACTTCTGGCACTTACACACAGTGAGGACATGTTTCCTTTGAAAAAAAAAAAAAAAAAAAAAAAAAAAAATATATATATATATATATATATATATATATATAATTATGGTTATTTGTAGTCTGGACAGAGAAAAACATAAGCGAGAAGATGTACCTTTCAAGTGCAAAATTGTCCAAGAAAATGAGGCATCATATTTTGACATCATATTAATATGAGCAAATATTAATATATCATCAAACTGAATTAAGTCTCAATTATCTTTTTAAACAACAACTTACAGTTGTGAAATCAAAGGGCATCTCAAGGACCATGTACAGAGCATACTGAAAAGAAAACTAATTTATACAGGGGTCAAGGGAAGCACTTTTGTTTATCCATTCTAATGAAAACGTAGTTTATATATATAAATATATATAAATATATTGTATATAGGAGAGAACATATATGGGGGGGGGGGGGGAGGAGAGAACAAAACATTTTAAACCCCCCCACCCCTTTTTTATTTTTAAGAAATAATAATCTAAATAAGAAAGTAAAACTGCCAGCAGGTGGCCGTAAAAGTCCTTATGAGCCATTCATTCATTCATTCGATTAGTTCAAACAGCCGATTCATTCAGGAATTCAGTAAATGGCTCACTTTATGAATTGGCTTTTGAATCATTGGTTCACCTAAATTGTTCAAAACGCGTATTCATGCACAACAATTCTGCTAAGCTTTAGTTATAGGCAGAGCTGGGTAGATTACTTATAAATTGTAATCAGTTATTGATTCCAGATTACATGACAAAATTTGTAGTCAGTAATATAATCTCTTAGATTACACATATTTGGTAACGTAATCTGATTACTTTTGGATTACATTTAGATTACATTTTTTTGCTAACCCTTATTTGATAGCACATATATTGAATTAGCCTAATCTTGTACTATTTTGAAATTATAAAGAAAAAATATATTCCACAAAATATATTTAATTCACCAACAAGAGCCACAATTGATTATTTTTCAAGTGCAATGTGTGGACAGTTAATAACACTAATGTGCCTTGCTGTTAGTGTTTGCTACTAACACTGAATAAAATTTATAATTAATTACTTATAATTAAGTAAATTTATAAAACAGCTACACTACAAAAACCACCCACATGGAAAGAACCTATATGTGTATATATGATAATATATATGCTGCATATATGCGTATGTATGCCACATATAGGCAAAATTAAGTTGCATATATGTGCATATACGGGAAATATAGGTCTCCTGTATTGCTTCTTCATATCCACATATAAGTCCTATATATACAAGATATGTCTTCTATATAGCTAATGGCAGGATCTGGTCATTTTGTAGCTCATATCTCATTTTTGACTGTCATACATGATGCCTAGCTCATATTTTTTTTTTTTGTACTATTTGATTGATCTTGAGTAAATAAATAATGTACATTTCTACATTTTGGACTTTTATTTATGTTGCCTAGCAGCTATGGATTTTAATTTTACTATTATTGGTGAACATATAGGTGCATATGTGTACCTATATAGGTATATGTATGCACATATATATGTGTACATATAAATGTGTGCATATATGTACATATAATATAGGAAACCGGCCAATTTTATATATGTCACATATATTAAAAACCTATATCAAAACCTATATTGAATCATATATGTTTATATAGTTTTTTTCCATGTGGGCAATATTGAAAAACATGAAATTCACAGCAATATCACTGCTACGTTAAATATTTAATCTAATAAAACACTAGAAGTGCATATGAATGTATCAATAAATAAAAAAAAGCTACATTGAAAACAAGAATTTTGAAAAAGAAGAAAAAAAAAAAGAAATTTAGGAGAATCAATGAATTGTGAACAATTTATTACTATTGTGTAAATAAAATGTAATCATGTAATCCATAAAAAAAGTAACTGTAGTCTGATTAAAAGTATTTTAAAAAGTAGTTTACTCTAATTACAAGTACTTAAAGTTTGGAATCTGATTACGTAATCCAGATTACATGTAATCCGTTACTACCCAGCTCTGGTTATAGGTCATATTTTTATTGGGAAAACAGAGCAAAAACTGACAATATTCATTCAGTCATCCAGATAATTGTTGCATACAGAAAATGTGCACACCATGCACAGCATTCATACTGGATACTGCAGAAATATTAAAAGTAGTAGTATGATAGTATGGCATTTCGAACACAGCATGGGAGTACATCGATCAAGTATGAGTTTACGGGTGTCTGGGAAGAAATTATATTAAATCAGTAATTAATAGGGAAGTACTAAGAATATGACAACAAAGATGGGAAAGTAGCAACACAGGTAGGCGATATTAAAATATTTTAAAATCAGTAGGGGGTAAAAGCAGTTTTATGGAAGACACAGTAAGGAAGAAGTAATGATTTCTAGATTTAAGGATGGGTCACACAGGATTAAATTCATCACTTGTATTAATGGGGAAGCATGGAAATGGTATGTATGATGAATGTAATGTTTTTGAAACAGTAGAACATGTGGTTTTTAAATGTAGTAAATATGAACACACTTTTAAACAATAAAAAGAACAAGCCAGTGAGTGTCGTGTACCTTCTGGGAATGGGTTTGAGTGAAGTTGTGAACGGCCATTGAACAGAAAGAAGAAGTGTTCACGGGTGGAAATTCACGGGTTTGACTGATGTTTCAGTGCACTTTCACGCAAAGAAGGTTGGAAAAACACGGGTTACGGGTTGCGTAGTTTTGCGGTGCCAAACTGTCAGACTGAAGGTCTGGAATCCATGGCAGCTTTCATTTGCCAAGGCCCACCCATGAGGCCATTCGACCGACATGTCCAACACCAATCACAGATTGTTTCATTCATCATCATGTTTCGCGGCGTGAAAATGTCGCCACAGACCGGTGTCTAAAACTCTTAGATGTATTGTAAAGATTATGTGCCGGAAACTTTAAATATATAACATACTTTTGAAAATCCAGCGTTTAGTTGATCCTGATAAGTGCTCGTCATCACAGTTGTAAACACAACGGCTTTCTTCTTTCGTGAACGGTATCTTTAACTCCACAGAGTTCAACCAATCCGATGACGACTTCGACATTCCTGAAGTGTTTCCACTTTTTTGTCCCATATGCATCAGATGCTTAGCCAATGGTCCGTGGACGTGACATTTAAGGCTGAGACTACGGGTTGTCTGGAACACAACATGATTCTTAAACCGCTCTGATTGGCCATTGTGATTACACACACAACACATCATGTCTGTGATTGGCTACAATGATCATCGCTTAACGCTGCCTTAACATGCTATCAGAATTATAGAAAATACAAGTTTCCTAATCCGCAATTAGACGTGAACGCCTCTCAAGTCGTATTTACTACTGGTAAATAATTTTGATACCTGTGAATCGGAGTTGGGTGGATCATAAACTTAAAAGGAGTCAGGGGACAACCATTGCTGCTGTCAGTGCTGTTCTCAAAACAACTTAATCCCTTTGTCTTGTTGCTAAAGTAGTGTATTTATAGTCTAGATGTGAACAATTATTCGAAACAAATTGTATGTTTTATAAGCAGTGGAATAAGCATATATTTGACTGAAATTCCAGAGTTGTCAGCAAACTGCATGTGAAACAAGTACAAGTTCAAACAAATGAACTATATAGTAATGCCAGCTGTAAACAAAAGCCACTGATAAGCAGCAAATGTGTTTAAAGCTACTGGAGTCACACAATCCTCTCCATACAGACTGACAGATGTGTAAAACTGTGTTTCAGTCACTGCTAACCAAACCTCACAAAGATAAACCTCTAAAAGTCATTACTTTTGACAACACTAGAATACAGACATATTTTTTGTACTCGCAATCTTTATTATCTGTAAAATTATTATTTAAATGTTGTATTTTTGCATCTTATTATGGCTTATTATTCTCTGTTAATTTCTTCTTCAGGTGTGTCAGCTGTTGAAACAGATGTATCATCAGTGTCAGTGATGGAGGAAGATTCAATCACTCTAAACACTAGTTTTGAAACAAACCAACAAGATGATATAAAATGGTATTTCAGTGGCATTCGCATCGCTCTAATCACTGGAGATTTCCATAAGATCTGTACAGATGTTCAGTGTAATGAAGGAACTGAGAGATTCAGAAACAGACTGAATCTGGATCATCAGACTGGATCTCTGACCATCACAAACATCATAAACACAGACTCCGGACTTTATGAATTAAAGATCATCAGCATCAGAAAAAGCAGTGAAAGGACCTTTAATGTTACAGTTCATGGTAAGTCATTTAGTAAATTTAAGTAACAGAATTAATGGGTTTTTTTTTTTTTTTGCATTGTCATTCATGTTTTCTTTTTTTCTCATTTGTATTTGATGCAGTATATAGTTCATCTCTTTAAAAACAAATTACTGTTAAGTGTAATAGTCAAATTAAATCTTTAAACAGTTCAGTTTGATTTAAAACTAAATCATCCTTCCAAAGCGATAATAGGAGAATGTGATCATAGATGGAAAATAAAACTAACAGTTAAAATGATCACAATGATGATTTCATGTAAAATAAGTTTCTTAAATGTGTCTAAAACAGATACATGTTTTAGTTTTTTTGAAAGCATGATTAAATCACTTTCATATCCACAATTCTTTCATGTTTTTTATGTGTGTTTGAACATAAATATCTTCCACTCCGCTTGTTGGTTTGTGTTTCAGATATTCCTGCTAATGAACGAGAGCAAATGCAGAGAAAGTCAGTGAAGGAGGGAGAATCTGTCACTTTAGATCCTGCTGTAATGAAAAACCCAGAGGATGTGATGATGTGGTATTTTAATCATATTCTCATCGCTGAAATCACTGGAGATCAGAGTAAGATCTGTAGAGATGATCAGTGTGATGAGAGATTCAGAGACAGACTGAAGCTGGATCATCAGACTGGATCTCTGACCATCACAAACACCAGAACCACAGACTCTGGACTTTATCATCTACAGATCAACAGCAGCAGATTCAGCATCATGAGGAGCTTCAGTGTTTCTGTCATTGGTGAGTATCATTTTATGTAGTCCCCTGAGCAATTTAAACATAAATGTACCTAGTGATTTTTGGAAACTTTCCAGAAACTTTCCAAACAATTCAGAATGTTTTGTGAATGTTTCCTAAATTTACCAGGGATTTTCAGCCTCTTTGCAAACTTAGTATTTTTATTTTCATTTTTCTGACAGCTCACAGTGATAATGCAATTTATAAGTATTAATCAGTATTATAAAATCTGAAGACCAAAGCAGATAAGTGTAAATACATTGGTAAAATCGATTGTAAGTTGCTCTCTAGTAATAATGACTGTCTGTATTTACAGTTCCAGATTCAAGTTTGTCATCAGCTGCTGTAGCAGGAATATGTGCTGCTGCTGCTGTTAGTGTCCTGCTGCTGCTGGTGACTTTATCTGTGATTTGTTACCGTGGTCAAGTAAGAAGGAAAGGTGAGTATTACATTAGTGATGGGAAGTCTCATTATTTTCTCCTAAATGGTTCTTTCAAACAATACGTTTCCATAATCTGGTTCAAAAAAACTATTCAGCAATTTGTTTACGTTAATACTAGGGATATACCAATGAAGTATTTTGCACCCCAGTTTGAGTCTGTTTTAATATCTGATCTGATCTGGTCTGATGCTTAATCAATCCAGTGTATACAGGGCAAATGCAAGTATCTATCATAATGATGCACAATAATGAATAAGGGGCTACTGATATAAATGTCTTTTATTTTTGAGATGACCCTGTCTAGGTTAAGGCCGCAACATAAACTGAAATCAGCAATCAAAGCTCCTTTATACATTTATTTATAGAACCACAGAGTAAAACCCTAACTCCCTATCTAATGAAAAACGGGAGAAAACAATATTTACAAAAGAAAATGGCACTCTCCCCCCCCTACAGCTTCCAAGTGTAGAAAAGAGTATTTACAATACTATACAAAATGGAAAATGAGCGCACAATTTAGCACCTGAAAATCCACACTGCACACAATAGGCAGATCAACAGGCAAGCCAAGAGCATCAACATCCTGTAGCAAACACACAACAGCACAGTTACAATGGAACAACAGGAAATCACAAGTTGAGCAGAGCTCCCTCCTCGGGCACAGCAGATTTTTTTTTTTTTGCTGCTCCCTGGTCCCATTAGCACCAATAAGATCTGGAGATCACTGGTAGGATCCAACCCTGTGAGGGAGAACGAGAGGACCAGCAAAGCAAGAGCCACACATGCACACTATATGTCTTAAGACTTAACAATTTTGTATGTACAGTAAACAGAATAATTTCAACAAAAAAGAAAAAAAGGCAGAACTAAGATTGGCAACCCGTAGCAATGCGTTATGACAACGTCTCAGATAGTCTGATGGCAGATAAAAGTAAACATTAAATAAATGACTTTTGAGTGCTTAGTTACAAAATTGTACATTAAATATGCTAAGCTTGAATGTGCATGGCACCCTAGAACAGACCAGGGCCGGGTTTCCCGATACAAATTGATCTTAGTGCTTAAGAACGTTTTCTATGAGTAATTTTACGATTGTTTGTTATTGTTTCACGTGCGTTACCCAACAATGCACCTAAAACAATCGCACGTAGCTGTGCTTTAAGTGCTACTTGGGAGTCGCTGTCCGTTTGTCAAGTGCTGAAATGTCACCTAATAGAATGACTCTTAACTGTAGTACATGATTGTTTATTGACGTTAACCTAATGCAATGTAAGTTGGTTTGGATAAAAGCGTCTGATAAATTTCTGGGTCCAATACATAGCTGGTTTTCGTGCACTTCAGCAATTCATTGTCATTGACAGCACTGAAAGCATTTCCTACATTACTACTTTTAATCTTTTTTTTTTTTCTTCTTTTTTTTTTTCTTCAGTCATTTAATTTAAATGTTTATTTCAAAATTGTCCTGCCCTTTTAATTAATTCATTTATAAAGAAAACGAGTCATAATGTGTACAATAAAGCACAATCAAATCCTTATGTTATAATCACATTGCACTTGAATCAAGTTGAAGTTGTAATCTGCCGATTGTCCTGCAGGTGATCTCATAAATCTGTCTTCTTACGATGCACTTAGGGTTTAACGATTACTCCAGAGAACTCGTAGTTTCAAGTGCTACTTAAGTTACGATGCTTTTGGGAAACTGAGTGTAATATTAAGATCAGTCGTACAATCGTTTTTATGAACTTCTTAGGGTTACAAAGCTTTTGGGAAACTCAGCCCTGATTGGTTCTTGTGCTTCATGCACATTTGAGCATCCTCTTTTCTTTTTAAAGGTGTTTGGTTAACCTTCTGAAAGGTGCAGTTACTTCCCAGCTCTGATTACACAAAAAACTGAAGTAACAATTTTGTTGACATTTTGTTAATCTTTTTTTAAAGATTTCTCCAATTAACAAAGTAATGTGTGTTTAATTGAGTTTATTGTTGTTTTAAACAGACACCAGGATGCAGTACAGATATCAGGTGAGATACTATGAGCACTCAATGTGTTTGCCTACTAAAAAGTCTGATTCAGATCTGCAAGTTGGCAACATGTTCGTATGTGTATGTGACTCAGAAGTCATTACACTGACTGGAACACTATTTAATAACTGACTCATCAAGACTTATTTATAAATAAACAATTGTATGGATGCCTTTTGTTTTATTATTTAATTACAATGGTTTATTAATGATAGTATTATTAGAAATGAATTTGTGCAAGTAAGCGCACATTATTTTGTAAGTGCAAGGGTGCCAATACTTTTGGCCACAGTTGTGTATAGCACAGACGAGTGTAATTTGTTAGATTCATAAAAAAAAAAAAAAACATCCCACCTTTTTAGAATAAGGTTTAATATTTAGGAAAAGAAAACCATGCATTCTGCAAACATGAAGTGAAAGACAGAATTAAAGTTTCTAGTCTAGTATTCTTTGTGTGTCATTAGTCTGGTTCATTTCTTTTACCTTCTGTGAATCTGGTTTCTTACAGGTTAATGGTGTTGATTTGTCACCTAATCCGAGTGAGACTCCACTGATGAATGATGCTGGTGAGAGATCCTGTAATCACACTGTTGCTCAAGTGAGAAACACTACCAGTGACTCTTCTCCGAATCAGATTGAGATCGAGTCTGAGGCTGCCAGTGAGATCTAACATTATGATGCTTTCACTGAAATGGAAAGTGAAGAAAGGATTTAACGATCGTAAGACAATCTCTCGTTGCTCAGAGAAATAGTGTTCCTATACTAAGATTTTAGGAGTCACTACTGATTCCAGGTGCAACTTTATCTCAACACCAATTCTATATAAAGTTATATAAACTTGAATTCAAAATATAAAATTAAAAGTTATTATTAGGTTACTTTTATTATTAAATTACAATTAATTTGCCCCACAATAATTTCATAGCACATCACCACATAACTGACACGCTGATGATAATGAAAGTTTACCACTCATTGAAAATGTTTTTGTAAGGTCTTTTAGAACAGGTCTGTTAATTTATACAATGAATTAACAGGCGTATAATTAAAATAATTAACACTGCAGTCCTCAATGAAAATTAAGAGCAGCTTTATTTCTAGCATCGACTTTCAAAAACAACCTGTTTTAACACAATTTTTTTTTTTTAAGTGAGTGAAGTGACATTCAGCCAAGTATGGTGACCCATACTCAGAATTTGTGCTCTGCATTTAACCCATCCGAAATGCACACACACAGAGCAGTGAACACACACACACACACTGTGAGCACACACCCGGTGTGCCGTTATCAGCATATGTTGAAGTAGATTCGTCTCATGTTGTATTTGGGAGAATATGCGTCATTAATGCAGCTTTAATGTGAGCACGTGTGAGCACACACCCGGAGCAGTGGGCAGCCATTTATGCTGCGGCGCCCGGGGAGCAGTTGGGGGTTCAATGCCTTGCTCAAGGGCACCTAAGTCATGGTATTGAAGGAGGAGAGAGAACTGTACATGCACTCCCCCCACCTACAATTCCGTCCGGCCCGAGACTAGAACTCACAACCCTTCGATTGGGAGTCCAACCCTCTAACCATTAGGCCACGACTATGTATGTATGTATGTATGTATGTCAAGAGAAATATTAATGGAATCATTTATGTGCCGTTATCAGCATATGTTGAAGTAGATTCGTCTCATGTTGTATTTGGGAGAATATGCATCATTAATGCAGCTTTAATACTTTCACTTTGTATAATTGACTGAGGTTGAGATGTTCTCCGGCGTAACTCTTGTGCAAAATGTGCAAGTTTTGCAGCCTTCTTGGTTTAAAACCGATTTTGCGCTACCCAACTGGTCTGTAGGCTTTTCCTGATCATTCGATTTAAAATAACCAGCACATGTTTCATTCGGTCCTGTTGAAGCTTTCTGTTATGGTATTATGGCCCATCACAGTCTAATCAGACATCTCGCTGACGAATGTCTGCTTTGTGTGCCAAAACAGGGACCTGTGTCTTTAATGCAATTAAAACAACTAAAGACAGATAGAAAGTCGTTGTCAGACCTGATTGAAGAACTTAAAGCACTGGTTTCATTTTGTATTTTTTTTTTTTTCTATTGTATTTATGTGTGCCAACGGTGATCATTTGGTTTATTCGTTTTTATTTATTACCTGATTTGTTGAGATATGTCAGTTGTTTACTTTCCTTTCAGACATAATCGACTGTTTCTGGGGATACTTGCCAAGACTTATTTTGACATTTTATCTGTTCAAGAGCAAGAACACGTGAAATAGATTTGCGCACTGTCTGAGAGAATCAGGAATCTAAATTGGCATTGAGCCTTGCTTGAGTTTAACTTGAAGAAATTAATACAGTACAGTAACTACAGTAAACATACAGTACTACATTAAACGAACAATCTAAATATGAACATTAAGTTTACAATGACAAAAATGTAAAAAAAGTCTTTTGTATTAATGTACTGTTTTTTTTTTTTTTTTTAGCATTTTACCAAATGTAAGGGTATCATATCATATCTGTGTACCAGTGTAACCATAACATTGTCTTTGTGAACATAATATTTGTGAGATATTAAGTGCTGCTGTGATCAGTTTAGCTCACTGCCAAGTTTTCATTTTTTTATTTTATATAATTGTTTTTATTTTATTTTTGTACAGTGGTCTTGTAAAGTCTTATCCTCTGATTGTATATATTTTTTTTAAATAACTTTTATATTTCTGTATGTTTTTTATACATTTTTACATTTTTTTTGTACAAAAGTGTTTTGAGTAATATCTGAAGTAACTTCCACTGGGTTATTAAAGAAATAAAAATCATTGTGTGTGTCTGTACATTCTGGAATGTGATTTCAACTCTGCATGAAAACTTTTTAAATCTTTTTAGTTTTTGAAACTGTCAGTCCCTGGTTTTGACACTAGAGGACATTCCAGCACTGCTTATAAGCACTGCTTGTAGTACACACTTAATGTATGAATGAAATATTAAGCAATTTAAAACAAATGTTTGATGTGGTTTTTACAGAGAAATACATGGGTAAACAATAGTGAACAATAATAATAACCATAATAAAAGCTGTGATATTAAGAAAGAAAAGAAAAAACACTGATTCCGTATTGCTCAGGATGCTAAGCAAGGATAGCATTGCAAGTCATGACTAGCTGATTTATGATTTCAGGAATTGTGAGGGAGCATATTTACAATAAGTGAAAATAGCATATTTTCTTAGCGATAGATATTATTTACACTAAGTTATAATAGCATTTTTTTTTTTTTTGTGATCTATTTTCACAGTGCAAATAGTAGCCTATAAACAGAATCTATGTTAAAATATGATATTCTGCTAATTACTTATTGCAAAGAGTGGCAATTATCCTCAGCATTGTATTATAAAACAATATGTAATAAAACAGCACCCCCACCTCCGCGCCTATGCTTGTGAAGTTGGAACTTCCCCAGACACCGGTGTAGGCTACTCTCACAAGAAACAGTCCCCGCTGCACACATCTGAATATTTGGGTTGAACTTGTTCTGGAACAGTGTTGTAAATACAACTTAACAATTCATTTAAGTTGTGTCATCTTTTGGAAGGCCTAACAAAGTAGTTTGGTTTTCAGAATGAAACACGTCTGCACAACATGGCAGCAGTGGCAACACTACAGCGAGAATCAAAGTTACGCCGCCTTTCTTTGCTTGAACATTTGGGCGCCATTTTGCTAATCTTCCCACAGCGTGACGTAGATGCTGACTCTTAACTTTTATAAAGAATATCTCTTTGGATTTGAGACTTTAGTCTTTGCAACTTTACAGATCTTCATTATGCACCAAGAGCTTTTAACACCCAAAAGAGAAAGGAAAAATGTTATTAGAACATCATATGAGCCCTTTTCTAGCAGGGCTGCTCATTTATGTTAGTTACTCCACCAAACTGATTAAAACTACAGAAATTAACTGCTAATTATTATCTGCATGGCATCATAAATATCACAAGAGTAAATCATAGACCCATATACATTTATTCTAAAAAACAAATCCCAGACACTGACAGACAAAAACAGGATATGATCATTGAAACATCTGTGAGATCAAACGTAGTTTTTGTTAGAAATAACTTCTGTTTCTCTTACTAAAGCTGAGAACTAGCAGAGCTCGTCCGCAGGGTCACAACATGAGTTCATAAGATCCTGGATTTGTAACGAGATGCAGAGACCCTTTAACATCAAGTTTATATTTCACAGACACAAGTACTGTATGTGATGTTTTTTTGATTGGAGAGAATTTTTTTTTTTTTTTTTTGCAGATAAGAAAACTGTGTCAAACTCTTAAAATCAGATGGCTAGAAATGGAAAAACACCCTTCTACCACATGCTATGAACTCTTGACACCTTAGACACAAACTCAAGAACATACATCAAACACATATACAGCAGCAGACACTTTCTCATGCAGAAGATGTTAGTCTACCAAACCACATTTCACAGGCTGAAGCAGAGTTCATCTAGACTTGTTCTGATGAACATTTTACATTTATGGTATGCAGATATACATGTCTTCAATTCAATTTAATCTCAAAAATGAAAATTCTGTCATTTACTCAGCCTCGTGCACATATATTTTTTTTACAATTTTATATTACTTTTTAAGCTTGAAGGCAGACTTTCAATGGAAAAAATGAGAATATTAACAATACAACATTTAAATATAAAAATATGATATTAAAAAGATCTTACATGTAATTTGTGATCTGAAGATGAGCAAAAATCTTGGAACGTGTGTGAGTAAATGCATTACAGTAAACATAACAATACTTCACTGGGTCAAACGAGTTAGATAATTTATTCAATATTGTATTACATGGCCATTAATTTTGAGGTTTTTAAGAGACTATATCATTTATCCATCTGAAAGTATCGCTTCAGGCCCCCAGAAAGATCCTGCAGTTGTTCACTGGTATTTCCTGATCATTAAATCATTAGCATTACCTAGATATGTGCTAAAACATGCTAAGAACATGCTAACAACATCTAGTGCAGCATTAAAACATGCTAGCCTCATTTGAACATGTTTCGTTTACATAATATTAAACATACAAACCCGATTCCAAAAAAGTTGTGACGCTGTACAAATTGTGAATAAAAACAGTGATTTGGAAGTTTTATATTTCAATAATTTATTCAGAACATAAAACATAGATGACACATCAAATGTTTAAACTGAGAAAATGTATCATTTTAAGGGAAAATTAAGTTGATTTTAAATTTCATGGCATCAACTCAAAAAAGTTGGGACAAGGCCATGTTTGGATGTCTTTTTTGTCATATCTTCCTCTTTATGATGCACCACATGTTTTCTATGGGTGAAAGATCTGGACTGCAGGCTGGCCATTTCAGTACCCGGATCCTTCTTCCACGCAGCCGTGATGTTGTAATTGATGCAGTATATGGTCATTTTCCTCATGTTGGAAAATGCAAGGTCTTCCCTGAAAGAGACGACGTCTGAATGGGAGCATATGTTGATCTAGAACTTGGATATACCTTTCAGCATTGATGGTGCCTTTCCAGATGTGTAAGCTGCCCATGCCACACACACTCATGACACCCCATACCATCAGAGATGCAGGCTTCTGAACTGAGCGCCGAAAACAACTTGGGTTGTCCTTGTACTCTTTAGTCCAGATGACATGGCGTCCCCGTTTTCCAAAAAGAACTTCAAATTTTGATTCGTCACAGAACAGTTTTCCACTTTGCCACAGTCCATTTTAAATGAGCCTGGCCCAGAGAAAACGCCTGCGCTTCTGGATCATGTTTAGATATGGCTTCTTTATTTAACATTAAGGGCCCTATTTTAACGATCTAAACACAAAGTGTAAAGCGCACGGTGCAGGTGCACTAAGGGTGTGTCCAAATCCACATTTGCTATTTTAACAATGGAAAGACGGGTCCGTTTTTGGAATATGTTGTGCCTATTATCTTAAGGGGGGGGGGGGGGGGGGGGGGGTGAAATGCTATTTCATGCATACTGAGTTTTTTACACTGTTAAAGAGTTGGATTCCCATGCTAAACATGGACAAAGTTTCAAAAATTAAGTTGTACGTTTGAAGGAGTATTTTTGTTCACAAAATACTCCTTCCGGTTTGTCACAAGTTTCGGAAAGTTTTTTTCGAGTATGGCTCTGTGTGACGTTAGATGGAGCGGAATTTCCTTATATGGGTCCTAAGGCACGTCTGCCGGAAGAGCGCGCGCTCCCGTGTAGCGAGGCTGAGCACAGACATTTCACTGATTAGAGCGATTCACTGATCAGAGCGAGAGCGTCGCGAAAAGTCACAAAAGAAGTGTGTTTTTGGTTGCCAGGGCAAGACAACCCTGCACAGATTACCCAAAAAACCAGCATTAAGGGACCAGTGGATGGAGTTTATTTTTACAGAGCATCAACGGAGTTGTGCACGTGTTTTTGTTTGTTCCCTGCATTTCGAAGATGCTTGTTCACAAGGCCCAGTTTGACGACGGATTTGCGTATCTTCATTTCTTAAGGATAATGCAATCCCAATGAAAAAGGGTCACGATCGTGTGTTGGAACCGCAGGCGGTGAGTAAAACTGCTTAAAATATCTCTGCCTCCTTGTTAGTGTGTCCCCTCCCATGCCGGAGACCCGGGTTCGAGCCCTGCTCGGAGCGAGTCGTTACTGCTGCTGCTCTCCTTCAGTTTCAGCCTCGGGATCTGATTCTGGATCATAAATAAATGGCTGAATCTGACTGTAAGCCATGGTTTGTTTTGGATGATGGTTTTTCCCTCACGTTAATGTCACAGCTTCCAAACGCTCTCAACGCAAAAGCCTACTGGCGCTCGTGATTCTTTAGCTCCGCCCACACGTCACGCCTCCAGCAGGTCGTGTTTTTCCGGGAAAAATCGGTACAGACTATCTTTCTCTTATGAATATAATAAAACTAAAGACTTTTTGGAGTTATGAAGGATGCAGTACCACACTATAGCTACTCAAGATTAACAGCATATTGAGTGAAAACGAGCATTTCACCCCCCCTTTAATGAGTAATGGGGGTAACATTCAATAAACCACTCAGAGTGTCATCTCCCATTCCCTTTAAGAGCGAGATGTGCTCACACCATGGCGGATCGCCTTTTACATGGCGGAATTTATTGGTGGAAAAGCTCTGTGTGATGAGTCAGTTATATATGTGTGTGTATTGGCACGATTGTTCAATTAATTAGCCAATTTCATTCATCATTATAAGTTGAAATAGGCTGAATTGCAAATAGGTAACCTAATTCTAATACATGCAATGACTATCCATCCAATGCATTTGCTAATTAAACGACATGGTGCTGGAAGGAAAAATACGAACAGCGCCAGACTGAAACTAGCAAACACACTTGTGCTGCGCCTCGTGTCGCATAGCGCCTGGTGTATGATAGGGTCCATAAAGTTTTATCTGGCAGCGGCTAATGGCACGGTGGACTGTGTTTACCGACAATGTTTTCTGGAAGTATTCCTGAGCCCATGTTGTGATTTCAATTACAGTAGCATTCCTGTATGTGATGCAGTGCTGTCTAAGGGTCTGAAGATCACGGGCATCCAGTATGGTTTTCCGGCCTTGACCCTTACACACAGAGATTGTTCCAGATTCTCTGAATCTTTGGATGATATTATGCACTGTAGATGATGATAACTTCAAACTCTGCAATTTTTCTCTGATAAACTCCTTTCTGCTATTGCTCCATTATTTTTCACCACAGCATTGGGGGAATTGGTGATCCTCTGCCCATCTTGACTTCTAAGACTTCCTTATATGTACATTTAACTTTTCCGGCCTCTTATTGCTACCGGTCCCAACTCTTTTGGAATGTGTAGCTCTCATGAAATCTAAAATGAGCTAATATTTGCCATGACATTTCAAAATTTCTCACTTTCAACACTTGATATGTTATCTATATTCTATCTTCTATTCTATTCTATTATAATCTATGTTATTTATATTCTTGTGAATAAAATATAAGTTTATGAGATTTGTAAAAGATTCCATTTTTTTTTACTCACAATTTGTACAGTGTCCCAACTTTTTTTGGAATCGGATTTGTATTAGCATCTTGTTCAAAACTTGACAACAACATGTACATTTTTGTTAACATTATGCTAGCAACACGGTAATCATGTTAACATCTTGCTAAAACATGCTAGTTACTAAGTATGACATTGGCAAAATGCTAATTGTGTTTGCATCATGGGGCAAGGTAAATGTGTTAGAATAATGCTAGCAATGTGCTAATACTGTTAGCACCTTGTTAAAAACGTTAAAATCATTTTAATATGATGCTAGCAGCATGGTGGTAATTCTTACCAATCTGAAAACTCATCCATAGACTCTTGGTGTCTCAGGAGTTTGTAAAGGTATTTGGGACTTAAAAGTTTGATCATCATCTCATGTTGACAGTTGCGTACATCACATGCCTGTTCTCTTTAACTTTCTGTACAAAAAAAAACATTGCACAATTTATAATACTGATAAAAATTAATGAAGTAGCAAAATTGTTAATCTTTCTAAAGTAAACATTTTCTTTAAAGGGGTGGTTGATCACGTGGAATGAAAACGATCCTCGTCTACACTAGCGTTTCTGCTGTTTCAGAAAATCTCACACAACCTAAAACGCATGTCACATGACCATTCATGCAGGTACAGCTATGGATATGAATAGGTAGATTACCTATTATGGAGCGATAAAATGGGGAATCTACATATACATCTATGGATACAACAATGCTCATGATGTTATTGTTTACAAGGATACACAAAGCGAATGTGGCCAGCCACGCCATAATTTCCAAAAGCTTCAGTTTCGGTTAGTTTACACTGCAATGCAACCCGGGTTTTCAAAAGTCTCAGTTTTGGGGCTCTGAAAATGCCGGAGTAGTGTAAATGATAGGCGTAACTGTAGCAAAAGTAATGCGTTTTAAAACGAAAACGCTCTTGTGTAAACAGGGCCTAAGAAGCCCCTCCCACAGAAATACACAATAGGCTCAGATTGGCTATCTGGCCTGTGTCATGACTCTGTCCAGAAATGTCACACCCCCTTACCATTACTGGTAGTTGCATGTTCTCGGGGGTAGGGTTTATGTAGATTTCAGGGTTTGTGATGTCCTTGAACTGGGAAGTCCCTAGTAGCCTTTTTTTGTAATCCTTAAACAGCAAAAATATCTCCCTTTGCATTGAACTTTGAGCATAGTTACTGTGCAGACGATGTTTATGCTCTAACAGCAACATTACACAACTAAAGTTTGAAAATTGAAATCATAATCAACCATTCCTTTAATATCAAATATTGAAATTAAGGTACAAAGATGTCCCTTTGAGTCTACTACACAAATGACAAGCTGTTGTAACTCAAAAAGGTATTTTATTTATTTATTTGTTTTCTGGTAGTTTACTATGATCTGCACGAATGTCTGTGAAAAATGATGGACAGTGTAAATGCTGCCATCATGTTATAAAGAAGAAAACTAAGGCATTAGTTTGTTGTTATGGTTTTGTTTATTTATTTATTGTGGTTGTGCTAAAGAGTCTTGTATGCTAATATGCAATAGGACTAGCAAATGACAACACAAACTAAGTCATGTTCTAGTCATTTTAAATTAACATGAGTAAATTATTTCTTATGTTTGGTTATTTTTTAATGTACAGTATATTAAGTTTTTTTTTTTCTTTTTCTTTTTTTTTTACGGTTTCAGATATCTGATGCTGTTGTGTTTGTAATAGATCATTGATCACAGATAAAACACACACATCTAAATCTGACTTGGTGCAAAACATAACACAAAGCATAAGGGGAGTTGTGGAGTTGTGGAGGGGAGTTGTGGCCTGATGGTTAGAGAGTCGGACTCCCAATTGAAAGGTTGTGAGTTCGAGTCTTGGGCCGGCAGGAATTGTGGGTGGGAGGAGTGCATGTACAGTTCTCTCTCCACCTTCAATACCACGACTTAGGTGCCCTTGAGCAAGGCATCGAACCCCCAACTGCTCCCCGGGCGCCGCAGCATAAATGGCTGCCCACTGCTCCGGGGTGTGTGTTCACAGTGTGTGTGTGTGTGTGTGTGTGTGTTCACTGCTCTGTGTGTGTACACTTCGGATGGGTTAAATGCAGAGCACAAATTCTGAGTATGGGTCACCATACTTGGCTGAATGTCACATCACTTTCATAAATGCAGAGATTAAAATCTTACCAGTTTGTGTGAATTCCTTTCGAAGAATGTTGTCTCAGCATAAGTTATTTCTTCACAAGTCTGAACTATTTAAAGAACAACAAAAATAGAAAACACTGTCTTAAATAGATCTTTTTCTTCATATATATATATAGCATTTATGAATTTGACATAACGGTTCACCCATACATAAGAAAATATTCAGCAGAGAATGTACTAATTAAAATTAGAACAATATTCTTGACTCATAATTTTCATTGAAGCTCAACAAATGAAACATTGTCATAAAAATGTTCCACCAGCAGAGGGCTGAATTTTTAAACAGCCCTAGATATCCTATATATCAGTTGATTAAAATGTTTATAGAGTATTTTTATAACAAACAGTAAAAACAGGAGGTACCACTTGCCTTCTGTATCAGTTTTTGTATATTTCCTGTAGGTCCAGAAGATCATGACTGCAGCTATCAACAGAGATCCAGCAGCAGTAATAATTACCAGCACTTTTAGAGCTGAGTCTTGTTGTGAAGGAGACTCTGGGTCAAGAGCTGTACAGTAAAAGACAGAAGTGAATTTGTATGACCTATAACAAAAGAAAGAGATCAGATCACAAAACCACTGCTGTACCTGAACATGTGTGACAGAGCTGAGTGATGTCCAGGTGTTGAGTCTGGTTGCTGATGGGATTGTTGAGCACACAGCTGTAGCTGTTTTTATCCTGATATTCCACCTCCAGAGGTAGAGAGAGACTGATGCTGAGATCAGACACACTGATGCTGGACAATAAACTGTTTCCTTTGTACCAGGAGAGAGTCACATGACCCACATTCACCACTGAACACACCAATGAACAATTCTGCTGTGAGGATGAGGATGACGAAGATGAAGAACATTGTGAAGAGTTACTGCTGATGACAGGTACAGACAGATGAGCTGAAAACATGGGAATAAAGACGTGGATAAATCTAATCAATCTTATTTTTGGTTCAGTGTTTTGAGTTAGTGTGTATGTGATCTCAATATACAGAATGATTTAATATGTAAATAGTTAATAGAACAAGAATATGTGATCATTTTGACAAATGATCTCTACTCACCATAGACAGAAACACTGAATGTTTTTGATGTCAGTTTCGCTCCACTTATCTCTAGTTCATAGACTCCAGAGTGTTCAGTTGAGATGTTTGTGATGGTCAGAGATCCAGTTTGATTGTCCAGCTTCAGTCTGTCTCTGAATCTCTCAGTAGTATCATCATATGTGAAATTTTGCTTTTTTCCTTTAATTATAGCTATTTGAGACTTTTCAAATTTCCACAGTATGTCGTCCTCTTCATCTTTTTCAATATCATCAGTGTTTAGAGTAACAGACTCTCCCTCCGTCACTGACACTGACTGTTTTTCATTTGTTTTAGTCCCAAACAAACCTGGAGAACATTAACATCACCAAATTAAAGCTCCTAATGGTTTCTAAAGCCTGAAACCAACTGTAGATTGAATTGGTCAAATATGAACTGAATAACATCCAAAGCAGCAAAATGAAAGGTGAGACACATAAGCATGAAACAATAATTTAATCTTTTTTTTTTTTTACTTACCTAGTAAAATCAATGTGTGATGTTACGTAATGTACTGTGTAATAATAATACTGTATAATTACAACTTAAAAGTTTATTTCTGCTTTATAATGTAAATAATTGGGACACTGAGAATCGGCAGATAAAACAGCCTCACTGAATCTCACTTAGGATTCTCAAACCTTTTTTCCAATTAATTTCCATGACATTTATGGTTATTTATGATTATCGCAGCAGTATTTCTAAACATTTAAAATAGATTTTTTTTTTTTATTAAGATATTTAAAGTTACAAAAGACGCCCGGAATTTGAAAGTGGTTCAGTGGTGGTTTTGGCTTTCTGAGCAAGAGACATTTACAGTCACAGAAGGCCCGCAAATAACATTTTTAAAATTACATTTAAAACAGAGAACTGAATTCAGAGTAAATCTCATAATATAATCATCTGGTATATAACAGTAGAAATCTGAAAAAAATTAATTAAAGAAATTACAGCATAAAAATGCTTTTATAACTTACCCGTCAGATTTAACCAGCAAAAGCCGAATAAAACAAGTGTGTAAAACATTTTCTTTAATGATTCACTGAAAAGTCCGATCTAATGTCCGTGCTGTCTGCTGGAAACATTCAACCTGTAATTCTGGTGAGTGAATCCTCCCCCAACAGAGTTTGACACCCAGTTCACATGTTCTGAATATGTGTGTGTGTGTGTGTGTGTGTCTGTGTGTGTGTGTGTGTGTGTGTGTGTGTGTGCGTGCGTGCGTGCGTGTGTGTGTGTGTGTGTGTGTGTGTGTCTGTGTGTATGTATGTATGTATGTATGTATGTATGTACATCACCACCTTGGAATTGTAAGGTCCTATCTGCATTATGAGTGGTTTTGAGATTTTGAGCTTTAAAGTTTTTTGCATTCCATATGCTTTATAGATATAACTATTTTGTTTTCTAACTGAAAATCAGTAAATGAAAAAATAAATAAAAATCAAGGTCTAAATAAGAATATGTGAATAACTCAATTTTGACAAAAATGTCAGATAGAACTTTATCATTCTAAGGGGAAATATTTCTATTTGTGTGTGTGTGTGTGTGTGTGTGTGTGTGTGTGTGTGTGTGTGTGTGTGAATGCTCATATGAACTGTTCGTAAAGGTGTAGTAAATTGTTGTGCATGGAAAAACAAAGTTAAAAAGGTAACCAAGTGTCTGCATCTTACATTACCAGTCCTAAGTTCAGCTTCTGAGTAAAAGCGAAAGCTGCTGCGGTCGGTTTTCTTCAGAAACGTGGTTTGATCTGCTGGATGGACTGACATCTTTTGCATGAAACAACTGTTATGTAGAGCATGAAGTCTGTAGGTGAAGGGCTTCTTCCTGCTTTTATGCACAACTCTGACACTGTAACCTACAGAACCATCACGAGAGAAAGTGTAATAGAAACACAATGATCATATTTAAGTCATATTTAATTTATTATTTAAAAAAGAATGCTGAGTCTGTACATTGAGAGCAGTTTGAGAGCAAACTCTATGTGTAGCTGTGGCATCTGTGGCAAAGTCTGCATCGATGCATCAGCCCACAGTGAAAGAGGAGATGACACCTCACACAGTCAAACTGGGACAGTCAAACTGTAAATGATTAAATAAATGCAATGGTTTGAATGGAAATATTTTTGTCCCACTATCCCAGGAATTCAGTCAGTTGTTGCATCCTAATTAGCAGGATATCCATCCTAAACAGAATTCAAGATTAGACTTAATGTGTCCCAAATCATATTACATTTAAATGATTATCCTCAAAGTACATGGATTGTCTACTGTTTCATTTGAAATGGGCACATGGGCAATCTTAAAGGTACCATAGAATCCAAAAATCACATTTAGAAGGTGTTTGAACACAGTTTAAGTGTGTGTGCCGCAGTGTGTGAAAACAACCAGCCTATAATGATAAAAATCCACTCACTCATTGTTTTATAATACCAAAAAATCATTAACAGTCTCTCCACAGGAGCAGTTCCAGATTTCTCACTACTATCACACCATAGTCTGTCAAAGTCCTGCCCATTTGTGATGCTCTCTGCCCTATTAGCAAGTACACAGTGCTGAGTGAGAAGCAGCAGTCAGCCATTACTGTTCTCTTGCTGTAGCTGCTAGAGATACAGTGTCAGTGCCAAAGAGCCATTAAATGTGTAATGTATTGGGATGCACCAATGAAAATAGAAGTCTCCATAGACCACTGAGGAAACGGTGGTTCATTTTAATTTTCTAAGGAAATGTTCCGGTAAAAAAAGGAAAAGTTACACCGGACTGGACTGCCTCAAAAACAAGGGTCAGTTCGTCGAGTTGTGATTCTGAAAGAAGGATCGATACCAATGCTCATTCTCATTTAATCAGAATCAGAATCAGAATGAGCTTTATTGCCAGGTATGTTTACACACACGAGGAATTTGTTTTCGTGACAGAAGCTACACAGTACAACAGAATGACAGCGACAGAACATAAAACACATAATAAAAGAATAAAAAATACAAATAAGTAGATAGTGAATGACAATATACAAATTGACAATTGTAGGCAGGTATATTACAAAATGCAGTTATGTATGTACATGTGTATTATGTGCAAAATTTAAGTGTATACTAAGTATGTGTGTTAGATAAATAAAGTGTATGTGTATATAAATATAAAGTGTAGTGTGTTCGCCGTTATTATCAGCTGTTCATAAGATGGATTGCCTGGGGGAAGAAACTGGTCCTGTGTCTGGTCGTCCTAGTGCTCAGTGCTCTGTAGCGTCGACCAGATGGCAACAGTTCAAAGAGGGAGTGTGCTGGATGTGAGGGGTCCAGAGTGATTTTGACAGCCCTTTTTCTCACTCTGGATAAGTACATTTCTTGAATAGAAGGGAGGGTTGTACCAATGATTCGCTCAGCAGTCCGGACTACTCTCTGTAGTCTTCTGAGGTCAGATTTAGGAGCTGAGCTGAACCAGACAGTTACTAAAGTGCAGAGGATGGATTCAATGATGGTGGAGTAGAACTGTTTCAGCAGCTCCTGTGGCAGGTTAAACTTCGTCAGCTGGCGAAGGAAGTACAACCTCTGCTGGGCCTTTTTCACAATGGAGTCAATGTGAATGTCCCACTTCAGGTCCTGAGAGATAGTGGTGCCCAGGAACCTGAATGACTTCACTGCAGTCACAGTGCTGTTCATGATGGTGAGTGTTGGGAGTGCAGGGGGGGTTTCTCCTGAAGTCCACGATCATCTCCACTGTTTTGAGGGTGTTAAGCTCCAGGTTGTTAAGACTGCACCAGACAGCCAGCTCTTTTACCTCCTGTCTGTAAGCAGACTCGTCACCGTCCTGAATGAGGCCGATGAGTGTGGTGTCATCTGCAAACTTCAGGAGCTTGACAGAGGGGTCCTTAGATGTGCAATCATTAGTGTACAGGGAGAAGAGCAGTGGGGAGAGAACGCAGCCCTGGGGAGCTCCGGTGCTGATTGTACAGGAGATGGATGTGTTTTTTTCCAACCTCACTAGCTGCTGCCTGTCTGTCAGGAAGCTGTTGATCCACTGGCAGATGGAGGTGGGCACGGAGAGCTGATTTAGTTTGGGCAGGAGGAGGTTTGGGATGATCGTGTTGAAGGCCGAGCTGAAGTCCACAAACAGGATCCTCACATAAGTCCCCGGTCTGTCTAGGTGTTGCAGAACATAATGCAGTCCGATGTTTACTGCATCATCCACAGACCTGTTTGCTCTGTAGGCAAACTGAAGAGGATCCAGCAAGGGACCAGTGATGTCCTTCATGTGGGCCAGCACCAGTTTTTCAAACGACTTCATGAATACAGACGTTAGAGCCACAGGCCTGTAGTCATTTAGTCCTGTAATTTTGGTTTTCTTGGGGATGGGGATGATGGTGGAGCGTTTGAAGCATGAAGGGACTTCGCACAGCTCCAGCGATCTGTTGAAAATCCGTGTGAAGATGGGGGCCAGCTGGTCAGCTGGATTTTAGACAGGCTGGTGTAACACAATCTGGGCCTGGTGCTTTTTTTTATTTTCTGCTAACACAGAAATACAATTAAAAAGAGCATTTTGGCTCATTCCCTAAAAGTGGCAACTTCAACAAGCTATTAAAAGGATCTGTGGGGTATTTTGTGGTAAAACTTTGCATACACACTCTGGTGACATTAGAGAAGAATTTTACATATTGTATCAATGCATTCTATGACACCTTTAAAATAAAGGTGCTGCTCGATATTACAAATGGGCTATAATGTCTATATTAATTGGCGCATTTTCAAGTGTCTGTATTGAGTGTGGAAGATGAATAGCAGATCACTTATATTGCATGACAGTCAACATGGAGGCGCCGGTGCGATCACTTAAAATACTCCATCATTTTTGGCTATACAGACAAGAATAATTACATCGTTCGGGTCTACATTTGTTTGTGCACACAGCTGTACATAGATGCTCAGGGAAAGATCAGCATCCTTCTGTCAGGGGCGCCCCCCAGTTGTGGCCAAAATCTGGCCAGCCCTAGAACTATTTTACAGTGAACAATTGTGAATTTACATGATGCATTTAAATGAATAGTACCCAATTTAGCTTTTGCTGCAGCCACGAAAAAAGATTGGTAGATTGGTGCCACCAGAGTAGCTAGCTGTGTCATTGCCCTTCTTAAGCATTCTTTATTGTTATGATTTTAAAATACTCCAAATCTCGTGAAAATCACATCGCACTGTCTAGTTAGCAGATGTATTCACCAACATCTTTAACCTCCTCTGGAGACTAACAGTGATCCCCACATGCTTCAAGCAAACCACCATCATCCCCCCCCCCCACAAAAAACAAAACAAAAACAATTGTCTCCTGTCTGAATGACTACCGCCCTGTAGCACTGACATCAGTCATCATGAAGAGCTTTGAACATCTAGTCAAATCCCACATCTGCTTCTCTCTACACACCCTGGAAAACCTGGACCCATTCCAATGTGCTTACCACCCAAACATATCCACTGATGACGCCATTGCAATGTTCATACATTGTGCCCTGGAACACTTAGAGGGAAGAGACACCTATGTGCGGATGCTGTTCGTTGATTACAGCTCTGCAGTAAACACCATAATCCCTACCAAATGTATAGCCAAACAGAAAGATCTGGGTCTTACCAGTCACTTATGTAACTGGCAGTGTTGGGAAAGTTCACTTTCTACATGAACTAGTTCAAAGTTCAATTCACAAATTTTAAAATGAACTAGTTCAGTTCATAGTTCAAACTACAAAATTTTGAACTAAGTTCACACAGTTCCAAAAATGAACTACTAGAACTAGTTCATAGTTCCTTTTTTCCACATGTTGCTGCGAGCTATTATTTTCCAAAATTGTTGCCACAGCCCATATAGAATCACAGACAGCAATTATTTTATCAGTTTTAACAATGAAGCTATGCGTCAGATTTCATCTTCATATCCAATTTTCAATCCTTATCCAACCAGGGTTTACATTAGCATTGAGGGGACAGCGTTGTTGCTTTAATGCTTTGTCTCCCATTCTCACCGACCTTGTCATAAACATCATAAAATTATTTTAAATGGTCATACGCCATTCAAAAAATTTTTATATCACATTTATAATGGGTTTTATGTTTATGTCTCGTCGCTCCGGCCGCACAGGGCATCATAATTTGTTAGCTCGTGCTCGTTATCATGTTATCGTGAGAAGTTCAAATGTGCGTATAAATAAGAAAATTGTACGCAAATATTACTGAATGAGACCCAATGTTCTTTTTATTAGCATCATATGACCCCTTTAAGGAAAAAAATCTACACTATTTAAAGAGTAGTTAATTGCTCATTAAAATTATATTATTATGTTAACCAGAAACAAAAGTGAATAAGATTAACACATTTTACACTGATTTTTTTTTCTTTTTTTCTGTTGCTGTGGCCTCCTTTGGCTGTCCCTATTCAAATTTTCTGGGGACACCACTGTCTTCTTTATGTGTACAGTATGTAAACTGTGCAGTCGGCTTGTTTGGGGTCCAATTTCTCTTTATTTTTAATACATTTTATAACATATTATGAATTTGTCAGATTAACCAGTTGTTATACTTTATAACTTTTCTGGTCAATTATAAACAAAAGGTTTAATTGAATTCCTAGCAAAATCTACTGCAAATATTTGAGTTGCTCCTCCCCTACGAAAATGTATTCTCACTCCAAACTTTTGATATAACTTGAGAGCCCTGATTTAGCACCTCACTGGATATATTATACAAAAAAAGAGTTTTGCTGAATGCAGTTGGTTCCCCTAGGGTTAAAATTATTATTATTTTTTTTTTATATTGGGCTAGTCTAGACTTATACACTATGGCCTGGTTTCATAGACAGGTCTTAGCCTAAACCAGAATTAGGCCATAGTTCAGTTAGGACATTTAAGTAATTTTTATAAACATTACTTAGAATAAAGCATTACTGGTGTGCACATGTTTACAAAACAGTCAGTGCAAGTTTCTTTTAGTTGCAACAACTCAGAATTACATTTTAGTCTAAGACTAGGCTTAAGCCTTGTTTGTGAAACCGGGGTTTTATTTATTTAATGACCATACAGGCATCTAGTGGTGAAAACATGTTATTACATATGAATGTAATTTTGTAAAATTTTCTGGCCACCAGATGCCTTATATTTGTCTGTTTGCATTGGAATATATAAACCTTTTCTCTTTTATTAACTTTGAATACAATACTAATTAAAAAAATAAATAATAAGAAGTGGTCATGAAGTAATTACTTATTCAAATAAATGCGTACTCAAGAGGGCTCTGTAACCAACCCAATAATAAACTGCAAATGTGAAAATAAATGAAATTTTAGAGAGAGAAAGAGAGAGAGAGAGCATGAAATTATTTCCCACTCCTTTAATCAGGGAACTAAGAAAATATCTATAAATATAATAATATAATATATATACCAAACATAATAATGTTTGGTTGTATAATTACATATGAGGAGGGGGTTATATAGGACTCAGAATGTGGGTTATATGATATTTTACTTGTGTATGTTTTTATGATTAGTGAATGAATCAATGATTTCAAAATTCTAAATTTTTAATCAATACATGAAAAAAAAGAGATGAATAAAATGGCCACAATCATCTTTATGTGCATGGCAAAATTATTAAAAGGACAAACACATAATTTTAGACTACAAGAATTTGACAGAATGGGAAAAAATATACATATATCTGATTAAGTAAGTTTCAGAGTAGCATGTGGTTGGTCAAAGAGGCAATTTTAGCAAATCCTATGAGAACAGCAGCATCTATAGCATACTGGATCATGTAGAATTTGTGCTGTTTTTCGAGAGATGTGATATTCTGCTTTGAGCACTAGAGAGCGATGTTGTGCTTGTGTTACATTTACCAAAGTATCCATTAGAGCTTATTGTAAATAATATTGTAAAGAGGTGTAGCTTAAGTAGGTTCAGGGATCGGGCAGAGATGAGCAAACTCACTCCTGGAGGACCACTGCCCTACAGAGTTTTGCTCCAATGCTGATCAAACTCACCTGTCTGTAGCCTTCTAGTAATTCTTAAGACCATGACTAGCTGGTTCAGGTGTGTTTAATTAGAGTTTTAGTGTAACTCTGCAGGACAGTGGCCCTCCGGGACAGAGTTTGCCCATCTCTGCACTGTAAAAAAACTTTGACATTTACAGTTACAAACCCCCAGCTGTGGTTGCCAGAACTTAACCTTAATAACTGGTAGCAACATTTTAGGATTTAACTTAACAGACTTAACTTTAACTCACATTACAATACCATATTTCATTAACTGATGTAATATTAACAAACCAACATACTGAAGTACTAATATATGTTTTGAACTATTGTAATGCATTGATAAGCACCAGAAACTGGGGGTGATGAGAAAGTCACATGATGAACCAAAGTTCATCACAAACAGCTGAGGAGGGCAATATTTCTATATAGAAGGTGCACACGCTGTCATTCACACAAACACTTATCCCCATCATGGTGACACGATACTGAAATAATGCAATTAACATTAATTTAACAACATTAGATGTAAGATAATACCCTAATATGCACAACTGATAAGACAAAAACTAAGAAGAAACATAGTTATTAAAAGAAATGGTTTGCATTGCTTTGCATTGTAAATTAAACAATGACTTTTTCTTTTTCACTTCCAAACACACACACACACACACACACACACACACACACACACACACACACACACACACACACACACACATATATATATATATATATATATATATATATATATATATTACAGTATTTTACTGTAATATTACATTAAATGTAATTACATTTATTCACCATATATAGTATGGAAACTTAATGCTAACTAATTAACATGTTTTTACTGTTAAAATCACAATATTTCGTTTACACAGTGGGTTAGGGAATGGCTTGACATTTTAGTTACACTGCTTTGCTCCAGAAAGGGACAGCTGGACATCAAACTCCACTCACTGGCTCTGTAGACAGCAGACAAATTTATTTCCACTTTTCATGGCAATGAAGTCGACATAGGAACTAAACACCTTTGTTTCAACAGAATCTGCATTTCATTTCATTTCAGTGGAAAAGTGGCTGAAAATTATCTTTATTTTATGTATATTGTGCATTCTGGTAAGACATATATTTATTCAGCCAGGCATACACTATTTTTGTGCAATTTCAGCAAGGTACCAACTCACACTGCACAAGTAGATCGCATGCGATGTAAAGCCAAAGCTCACGATTTTTATGCGCTCACTGTACGATCGTCGAGCTGCGATTTGACTGCTCACACTATACGCGGGGAATCAACACATAGGATTCCTCAGAACCTAGATGTTTGTGGCTGTTTCAGAATAAACATGCTCTCCCGGGATAAACCATAAAGGCATAAATGCACTGCTTTGGTGATATGTGCAATTCTGTGTGCTCGGTTTGTAGCCCTGCTTCAATAGTGCGATACCTCACAAGAGGCGACCAAAATTTATGACATGTCAGAAATTCATTCAACCAACCGATTGCTGGTCGGGTGAGGTTAATCGCCTCTCGTTTCCCCTTGTACACTGCACAAAGACTGCACAACAAACGAAAATGATGAAAATCGGCCCAACCAAAAAAGAGTTGCACGAATCAGAATTCAGCTCAAAATCGGATGAAAATCACACAGTGTATGTCCGGCCTTAGACTCTAATTTCCTGTAAATCAGTGCTTCTCAAATCTGCCCTGGAAGAATCCCAGCACTTAAATATTTTATGTCTCCCTCATTTAACACACCTGATTCAGCTTATCAGCTCATTAACTGCAAGGCCCGAATTGGGTGATGTCAGATCAGGGAGGCATTAAAAATGTTGTGAAGTTTTGTGAAGCACTGCATGAAATTAAATGGCAATGAGGCACTATTTCAGTGGTGCCATTGTTAATAGAGAATAAGATACTTCTTCTTTTGACAGTAGGAAAATAAAGCCTCATGAAGCACTGAGGCTTTCCTCTTACTGCTACCGCTTCAATCTGAATACCTATGGCGTGAACACAGCTTGTCAAAAACTTTCTGAAAGAAATTAAGGTTTGCATTACATTGTATTCCTGTCAAATTAGTACCGTATAAATAGGAAAACGATTTGTTATAAAGTGAGAATAAAATATGAGTTATTGTGATAACCTCTAGAGGGCAATCTAATGCTGTTTGTATTTGCTTGTATACTAGTGATGTTACGTTCAACGCCGAAACTTCGAAGCTTGTATGAAAAATAACAACACTATCAGAGCGTGATTCGATTTGACAAAAGCATGTGATCTATGTTGTCCGAAGCTTCATTCACCTGAAAACCATGTGACTGCGTTAGTATCTGGTTCAAATAAAGCAAACCTCAGCTCCGTTTCATTTCCATTATATTGCTTACATTTTTTTTAGCATTGTTTTTATGTAAAAATTTTTTTTCGTAATTTATATATTGAGCTCAAAAATTAAAGGACTGAGCAAGAGTTAAAATAAACAAATCATGGATTTAGTTTATGAATTTATGTTTTATTTATTTTACTTATTTTAGTGACAGTACACCAACACAAATTAATGATTTTGAAAATAAACATTATATAAATTATAATAAAAAATGCAGTTTTTAGAATCAAATGTGAAACGCATGGCTGTAATGGAACATAAAATTTTGGAAGGTGTTTTTTTAATGACCACTAGATGGCCACAACATAAACCATTTTAAAATGCTTTAAACAATTTTGAGGAAAGCTTCGATGAATCAGAACGCTTCACTTCATCTTCACAATTGTATACTGCTTTGCACTATATGATGAGGTACAATAGGATCCAAAAGAGACTGGTTTGCTGTCTGCACATGGAGTTCTATTTCATGCTTCAGCTGGCTCTGATTGCGTGGCTTCAGTGGAGATATTTCAGGTATCTATGGTCTGAGAAGACTTCAAACTGATGTTTGGCTCACTCCATCTAGTTTCTCCATTCCTCAAATGCCAGTTTAGTTGCCAGATGTTACAGATTGTCTATTGTAGTTGCACTCTGCCAGGCACAGATTTTTGCAATAGAAGGCATGAATGGAAAATGGGAGGTCCATCCTGCCGCTGGGATGACCTCAGACGTGAAAGATAGATCTGGTTTAGGTTGAGACAATTTGGGAAGAAGGCAGGGGAAGCAGATGGTTGAGAGTTTCTTCTTTGTGCTCAAACAGACAATACAAACAAAAACTCAAAGCTGTGAATTTTTTTTGCCCCATATCATAATTTTTTTGGGTATCTTGGTTTCATTTTTGTCCCAAGCCCCCATTTAATTTCTGAGCCGGGTGTGATTGATGTGATGGTGGGGTTTGCAACTGGGGGTCTATTTAAGACAGATAGTAAAAGCCACTACTTGCTGTAGTAATTGTCCTATAAAATTGTATTGGACTTATTTAGTTTGTTTTATGGAGAGCTTCTTATTCAGACTAAGGCGAGGCTGTTAACTACATCTCTTCCCTTTTATTATACAAATTTCTTTAAAAGTCAGAAAATGCATAAAAATGATCTGAGATCATGTAATAAATAAATAAACATATAGACACTAGCTCATGGGTTCACAGAGATCATCACCGCCTAGCGGTATTAGAATATAATATTAAATAATATTAAATATTTCACAACAGCTATGGTATAAGAAAGTGTAATTTACTGAAATTGTCTTCTTCCATTGTTGATAAACTATTTCCATGTTAGACTCTGTAAAGCTGCTTTGACAAAATCATTATTGTATAAAGCGCTGTACAATTAAAGGTCACTTTATAATAAAGGTGACTTTGATGGTTTGATACTCAGTCTGAACCACTGGTTCCAAACAGATCTTTCTGACATGTAAAGCAACCAATTCAGCAAATAATTTTCATGATAAAAAAAAAAAAAAAAAAATACACTACATATGAACAAGCTATCAAGCTGTTTGTTTATCTCGATGACATCCTGATCTTCTTCCAGAACGAGCGCGACCATGTCCAACACGTCAGGACCATGTCCAACAAAGACACAGGCGAGTGTTCCAATGGCTGCTTGAGAATTGTTTATTCGACAAGGTGGAGAAATGAGAGTTTCAAGCACGGTCGGTTTCGTTCCTGGGATTTATTATTTCACCCGAGGGAATCCGAATAGGTCCAGCCAAGTTAAAAGCAGTTGCAGATTGGCCTACCACAGAAAGTCGTACAGCGGTCCAGCGATTTCTGGGGTTTGCCATTTTTTACAGGTGGTTCATTCGGAATTTCAGCCAGGTCGCCCTTCCTCAGACGGATCTCACCTCCACTCGAAGACGTATGTGTTGGTTGCCACAGGCTCAGGCTCCATTTTCAAATTTAAAGAGTCACTTTGTTTCAGCTCCCTTCTTGCTACTCCTGATCCATCTCATCTGTTCGTTGTGGAGGTGGATGCATCAGAGGTGGGAGCAAGGACGATTTTGTCTCAGAGTTCACCTTTAATGACAGAGTACATCCCTGCACATTTGTGTCATCGTTTAACAGAATGGAATTATGACATTAGGAATAGGGAGTTACTGGCTGTTAAGTTGGTGCTGCAGGAGTGGTACCTCTGGTTAGAGGGCGCGGAGGTCCCTTTTTATAGTTTAGACCGATCATAAAACTTAAAATGCATCCGCACAACTAAATGACTTAATTCACTCTGCAGGAACTCAGTGTTGCTGTATGACTGTCTGACCTTCTTTGCAAATAATAAAAGCTTTCTTTTTAATTGTACATGAGAATGAGTCTGTCTCTTATGCTGACGAGTGTTGATTTCAATTTTGTCACGACACAATGTTCACCCAGGGGGTGGAATCCAGAGTCTGCTTGGCTCTGCGCAATGTCACAGTTCCCACAGGGTGCCCTGAGAGTCTGTTGTTTGTGCCAGGATTGGTCCGAAATAGCTTTCTACAGTGGGGTCACTCGTCCGTACTAGCTTGCCACCAAGGAGTGACTCATACCTGTAGTTTAATTAATCAGTGCTTCTGGTGACCTTCCATGGCACTGGATGCTCATCAGTTCGTGTCGGAATGTCCTGTTTGTGCTGCTGGTAAGGGCTCCAATCGACCCCCAGCAGAGTTACTCCAAACGGTGCCTATCCCTTCGAGGCCCTGGTCACACATAGCTATGGACTTTGTCACAGGCCTACCTCCGTCTAGTGGCAACACCATAGTCCTTACTGTGGTTGACAGGTTCTCGAAGGTGGCACATTTTATTCCCCTCCCCAAATTCTCCTCCGCATGGGAGACAGCGACTATAATCCTGGATCACGTTTTCCATATTCATGGCTTCCCACTGAACGTGGTCTCTGAGAGGGGTCCCCAATTTGTGTCTAAGTTTTGGGCAGAGTTCTGTCGACAGCTGGGGGCGACTGAGAGTCTTTCCTCCGGGTATCACCCACAGACAAACTGTCAGGCTGAGCATGCTAAATAGGATCTGGAGAGAGTCTTGCATTAAGTGGCATCCACAGAACCGTCATCTTGGAGTTCCAGATGAACTATGGTTGAGTACACACATAACTCCTTCCTGGTCTCGTCTACAGGTTTACCAGTGCTGTTTAGGTTACCAGCCACCCCTATTCCCCTCCCAAGAATCCAACACCGTTGTTCCATCCCATCACTTGTTTATTCAGAGATGCCTCCATATGTGGAGGGTCGCCAGAGAAGCCCTCACTCAGACTGGTGACAGGATGAAGGCATCGGCAGATCATCACCGTTCTTAGCCGGGACCCAAATTTATTGGACCATTTTCCATCTCTAAGGTGCTCAGTTCGGTGTCGGTTCGACTCAATTTAAACCCCTAGTTGAAGAATATCCACCTGGTGTTTCATGTCTTTAAGATAAAACCCATCATTTGCTCCCGCCTTCAGCCCCAAACCTCTGCCTCCTAGACTAATCGAGGGGTCTCTGGCTCATGAGGTATGGCGACTAATTGATGTGAGACAGAGGGGTAGAGGTTATTATTACCTGGTAGACTGGGAGGGCTATGGTCCGGAGGAGAGATGCTGTGTTCCGGTTCATGGCTCATGCCAGGAGGTGTCTCTTAGGGGGAGAGAGGGGTACTGTCATGGTTCAGGGTGCTTCATCAGCTTTTCTGTCGTGTGTGTCCTGTCATTTTCTGCAGCTCGTGACCTGGGCAATCGGCACTGAAACATCACCACTGGTGTGCAGATCATGTGCTGATAGCCCTCACCTGTTGCTTGTTCCCGTTCTCCCTTTTATTCTCTGCTGTATCTGCTGTCAGTAGATTTCTTGTTGTCATTGTGATTGTGCTTTGTGTCTGTTTCCTTACCTTCTTCTATTGCTGTGATCAGGATGCCTAGATGAGGAGTCTATCTGTTGGCCATGTGCCCCAGATCCTGTGTCGTTTCCATGTCCCGTTGGACATTGCATCAGAGGTGAACTCCATTGCCTGTGTCCGCAGGTGTCTGTACGGATGGCTCTGGAGTTGACACCGGGTTTCTGTTGGTGTGTGTATCACTACATGTTGGATTATTATTGGATTTTCTTTCGTGCCAAATAAACTGTTGCACGAATCCCCTGCATTTGAGTTCTCTCTCTTCACGTTACTGACACAATGTTAAACTTTACCTCAAATTACTTTGATCAAGTTGATGCAATTAACATATAATCACAGTAACCATTATCAGATAAATTAATGTGGTATATGCTGATTTTAAGTGCAATAAACAGGCATGTAAACATTAACACTTTACCATTAAGCGTCAGCGCTCAGTTGATTGTGATATTAGGTGAATCAGTAAGTACAATTTTTTTTTTCATATCTCACAGTTTATCTATCTGTTTTACATAATTATTTTGTCTTGTCTGTTTAGATTGTGAAATAACAAATATAACTGTTTACGTGAATAACTTGCTGCGTTCACTGATTTATTGATTTATTGATTTATTTACTGAAGTTGCTGAAACACTTTACTGATATAACTGGTATGTTGCACGTCTGTAACTGGACACATTTTTTGTCAAGAGGTGCTACAGTAAAGTTTCAATGAAAATGTCAGATTACTGGGGGGGGGGGCTATAAATTGTATATCTTATAGTCTTTTTGTAGTATTAATACATTTGCTTTTTATGTCATCATCTTTGATAAAATGTGCAAAACTGAATCATAAAGATATTATAAATGTGTTTTTTACCTGAAAATGTGAAAATAAATCATCTGTGGAATTTCATGAAGTGAAGATTACTTGATCTCACTGTTATTTAATTTAATTTGTTGCCATTGAAACAGCAAGGCTCCATATCATCTGTTGTTACATCTTCATGTCTTTGTATTCTATAATATGAAGTATCCTTTGTTTTTGAAGAGGTACAGGAATTTTTATTGTAGTTTGTTTGTTTATCAGGTAAGATAATTTGCCTTCAGAACTTGACTTGCAGTGTCTTTTCTTTGATGCTCACTGTAAATATGTAAGGGTTATTCATACTGTTTTGTGGACAGTAACAATGCTGTCTAGTACAATCCAAATAAATAAATAAACACAGGACACAGAACAACGCATTACACATATACCATAAACGAAACTGGACAAAGAACTAGCTTAACTATACTGATTAACTCATGAGAAACTAAGGAAACTAACTAGATGAGGAAAATGGGATCAAAGTCAAGCAGGAATCTTTTTTTTTTTTTATTAAAAAAGATTACATTTTCTCCTTCTGAGAATTTTTTTTTTTTTTTATCTCTTCAGAGGGACAAAATGTTCACTGTAACATTTTTACATTGCTCTGTGTAACATGGCAGAGGTTTAAAGCTAATAGGGTGGACCTGGTATATATATATAGGCTAACATTACTAGAAAAGTCTTCTAAAATGAGGCAAAGAGAGAAAAGATTATGACTGTTTCTTTGTTTGTAGAGGTGCTTTCCCTCTAAAGAAATGATGTCACTTCTTTCAAGTCATGTGATTAAGGGCATATGCTTAAGATAGAGAGACATAAATGCATACATTCATACATGCATCCATATGTGTATTTAGACTTTAGACTAGTGCTGTGCTCGCTGTCTTCACAGTGTTAAGGTAAGGTCATGTGAATTTATGAATGAACCATTTGTTTTAAATTCTTCTTTGTCTAATGACGTTTTATTACACACACACACACACACACACACACACACACACACACACACACACACACACACACACACACACACACATAGTATTTTATATTATAACTTTATTTTATGTTCAAAAATGCTATATTATATTTAAATATACAAAGAGTTCAGATGCAAAATCCTCTTAGTGCCATCTGAAATGTTCTTCTAAAAATTAAAACATTTAGCAGGCTCCTATGTTTAGGTTCAGTAATTGTTATAGTTGCATATTTTCATATGCATAAATCCCTTTCTGTCTCATTAAGGTGAAACAATTGAATTAAACATAGAAGCTTGATAAAAATTATCATTTTAGATGAAAATTTCCAATGACACTTAGTGGCTTTTGCATCTAAGCTCTTCATATTTGTTTGTGAGCGTATGCTTATAGACATGCTGGGGCTGCTGGAGAAATTACATACAATTACACAAACAAATAAAACATTATCATAATAAGCCACAACTGCATAACAGAGTACTGTGCGGTTAAATCCCTAAATTATTCATACTCATATAAAGTTATGCAATGTGGGAGTAAGCATGATGTTTTGACGTCACAGTCGTGTTGCATTGTGGTATACAGAGCTCTCTGAAGTTTGCACACAGTGTAATCTAAGGGACGAAAGTCTGTCTATATAAACATCCCTCATCCACTTGAGGAAACAGAGCCTGGGATTCCCCAAGAAGGAAGTGCTCAGGAAAGTTTGCAAGTGTATGTCTAGAAGAGGAAGGCACCCGTGAAGATTCAAGGTGGGCTCTTTAACAGTAAACAACCAACCACCAAAAGTACCTTTAGTAACCACATAGCAAAAACCACCTTATAACCACATATATGTTAAATTAATGTTATACTTAAACAATGGATTTATGATTACCATAACAAAAATGAAGTACAAAAATGATCATTGTTATTGTTCACTTTATTTGCTGTAATTAATCTGTGGACTATGTCTATGTGTGCATTTTCATATCTCTTTGGGTGTTGCACAAATCCTTTGGGAAACTTGTGTATGAATGAATTAGTGGAAAATAACATTGGTTATAAGGAAATTCTGCAGTATTTTAAGACAAGTCTTAGTGAGATAATCATATAATTATTCATTCAACTGACAATTGATACGTTTACTATAAATGTGTGAATGACAGTTCATCATAAATAACTGTCTGTTTGACAGTTTGTTAAAAAGCAAAAGCATCATTCAAGAATGAAATGCTGATCTGTGTTATTGGGAAACTGTTCTGATTTGTTTTACCTTTGTTAGCAAAATAAGACAAAAACTGTTAATAAGTATTGTATTAATTCATTTTTTCTTGTAAAGCTGCACTGTACTTCAACAGTTGTATTTTAAGGTGTTTTCTGTAAAGTAGAATTCAAACTGTGAGTATCATGAGCAGGGATGGAAAAAAAACACACACACCTTCAACCACACGCTGTTCACACAGACACACTCCTGACGCCTCAGACGCACACTGGCATCAAACACCAACGTCTAGCAGTAGACATGCTCATGCAAAAACCCGTCTGTACAGAATGAGTCTACTTTGACTACTTTTTTATGAGTAGTGTGCATCTATGTTTTGCATTTGGAGATACACACACATAGTTTTTACACTTTAAGGGGATAGTTTCTATCATCAGATACTCACCCTGTCGCTCCAAACCCATAAGACTTTTGTTCATCTCCAGAACACACATGAAGGTGTTTAATATTCTCATCGGTTTACATTATCCACTGAAAGTCCACGCAAGCAACCTCTTCAAGCTCCAAATAGTTCATAAACACATTATGCTTTGATTCACATAGAAACTTTGATGCACATGTGTTGAGCAAATCAAATATGCTAAACTTAGAAACTTAAACCTGCATATCTGATGTGCAAGAAATAATTAGGATCATTCTTCCATATCAAGTAAATTAATGGATGAAAAAAAAGATAATAGAACATTAAAAATAACTAATTTGTGTTCCAGAGATTAATTAAAGTATTGTGGGTTTTATATCAAGTTGTCTTTATTAATTTTGAACAATCTCAAAACTCAATAATAGACTGAATACAGAAGTTTAAGTGAGAGTGATCACACAGCTGGAGCAGGTTCTTAGAATGATCATCTTCTTATGGCGACAGATGCATACGCTACATGAGTCTCCTCTTCAGTTCTCTAAAAAAAAATACATTAAACAACACATCAAACAAGATATAATAATAACAAAATTATAATGGTAAAAATATTTGCGCTCCTGTTTCTGTGAAGGTTATTTGAAGCAGATTGAGATTCTCGGTGGTTTAGCTTCAAGCTTTTTTTTTTATTTTTATATATTATTTTTTTTTGAATACTTTAGACACTGTTTTTTGACAACGAAAGCAAATTCAGGGCCTAAATTTCAGTTTCATGGGGGTGCGGGGGGCGGGGGGTTGTTTCGGGTGGGAAGCGTGCAATCTGTGATTGCGTGCAGTTTCTGGCGCTTAAGAAAGCGTGGACTGGCTTTTATATGTGCACCGTTTCTTTTTCTTTTTTTTTTACTTTCAAAATCAATCACGTACAGTAAGGAGGTAGGGGGGTACGGTAATTCATTCGGGGAGGCAAGGCCCACTAATTTTATAATGCGAATTGAGGTATAGAATTATTAAAAGAGCAGATAAATTACTTAATTATTCCTTGTATTGTTCATTATTTTTATTTTTTTCACATTTTTATGTTAATATGTAATACAAGTTATTTGATAACGAGGGCATAGTCAGGGCCATCCTCAGCTCATGCGGGGCCAGGTGTGAGGTACCTTAAGCACGGTGTCCCCCAAAGGATGGTCCTGGGCTTAGTTTTGTTTTGCTTGAAATGTGTGTATTTTTGTAAGATTGTCTACTTTTTGTAAGACACCTATTAATTACTGGTTAATAACATGACTGCAATAAAGTAATAGCCTAGCATGCAATAACTTGTTTACAGGATATATATTGTAATGCATTTTATATAATTTAGGCACTCATAGGCTACAGTTTGACTGAATGTTGTAATTCAACATGCCATGGGAATTCAATCTAACTAATCTAATGTTTTCTCATCTTGAAATTGCTCATGCTTTACTCCTCAACAGTTCACCATGCTCTTAATGATCAATGCCATCTCTTGAAGGCCAGGATTTTCCAACACTCATCATTAGAACCCATTTACACATGGCTTTCGATTCTCACTCGTACTTGCTCATATGAAAATGTACTATAGTACATATAGCATTTGTTATAATAACAGAAACAATAGATAAAACATGCCACAGTTCATATACTAATCTAACAGATTGTGCTATTGGTGGATCTCATGTGATTTATATGTTACTGTCCAGCCCTTGCGCCAGTAAACACACCATCATTTCTTGATAAGTAATAAGTATTCTTATGGTACTATTGTGAGTGTACAAAACTGCACCGGTCTCACGGTTTGCAAACATATAAACGTGATACAAGCTGCATAGAACAATTCACAGTTTTTTCAAATGCATAACTACCTACAGAAGTGTGACCGTCTTTGAACAGACCTGTGAAGCATTTCATTGGCTGTGAAGCAGCATGTGGAATTTCACACTAGAATTTCCAGCCTGTTAGTGCAAGCTATGTGGTCTGTTATGTTGCTGCAAAATGCATATCTTGCTGGAAAATGCAAATCTTATAGCAACATATGACAATACAAACAAATTCTGTTCCATCGACACTGACATACGGTAAACGGAGAAAGAAATTGACAGTAATAATCAGATTTAATACCCTATAGATCGATAGAATTGGCATGGAGATTCAACACAGATTGAATGAACTTACCGATTGTGCTTTTCTTTTGTAGAAAGTTGGCTCAGCATAAGTGATCATTTCTTCACAAGTCTCAACTGTTCGAACAACAATTCATGCATTAAACAGTTGATCTTAACTAGATCTGTTTTTTACAAAATATCTGTCATTATCAAGGCTCAAATGGAAGTATTAATGCATTTTTTTTTTTTTTTTTGAATGGGAGTATTGAATTTATACAATTTTAAATTATTTTAAGTTTTTAGCAGAGTGCAGTAATTATATATATATAAAAATGCACAAAATCAAGCTCAACAAGTAAAACAAGTTAATTAATATAGATTATCATCATCAACAGGTTGCATATTTAAATATCTGATTTTAAATAAATCATTTTTATTATTGAAATAACGTAGGAATGTATTTCTGTGTGAGCCTTTGCAGTGTTTTTAAGACCGTTCATGTAACTGAGATGAGTAAAGAATGCGGTCTAGTGCAAAACCCAGTAAGCACACATTACTTCAGTCTCTTCTAATAAAAAGGAACTAGATGGCATTAACTATATTATTATTATTTGAGTATAATAATGTTACATTTTGGCTAATTAATTAAACTATTTAGAGTGCATTTTTTCATATGTCTTGTTTAAAAGCAGGAGGTAACACTTGCCTTCTCTGTCAGTTTCTCTAGGTTTCCTGCAGATGCAGAAGATCACGACTGAAGCTACAATCAACAGAGATCCAGCAGCTGAGATCAGCACTATGTACAATAAAGATAGACCTTGATCTGTAATTATCAAAATGAGCCATTAGTGTCAATAGTGTGTCTGATCTACAACATACACTAAACTTTATAAACCAGCTCAGTTAATGAAGTGAAGTGAATTGAAAGTGACATAGAGCCAAGTATGGTGACCAATACTCAGAATTCGTGCTCTGCCCAGGGGAGCAGTTGGGGGTTCAGTGCTTTGCTCACGAGCACCTCAGTTGGGGTCAGACTCGAACCCACAACCTTAGGGTTAGGACTCAAATGCTATAACCACAAGGCCACGACATCCCCATATTATATTAGTCAACATTAATATAAACGCCATCATACCTTCACATGTGTGACAGAGTCTAGTGATGTCCAGATGTTGAGTCTGGTTGCTGATGGGATTGTTGAGCACACAGCTGTAGCTGTTTTTATCCTGATATTCCACCTCCAGAGGTAGAGAGAGACTGATGCTGAGATCAGACACACTGATGCTGGACAATAAACTGTTTCCTTTGTACCAGGAGAGAGTCACATGACCCACATTCACCACTGAACACACCAATGAACAATTCTGCTCTGAGGAAGAGGATGATGAAGAACATTGTGAAGAGTTACTGCTGATGACAGGAACAGGCAGAGGAGCTGAAAACATGAGAATAAAGAGAAACCTGAATAAATCTTTTCAGCAATGTTATTTTCACTTTAATGATTTGAGTGAATGTTAAAACTGATAATTGAAGGGCAGCACAAATGATCTCTTCTCACCATAGACGGAAACACTGAATGTTTTTGATGATGCTTTTTTTCCACTTATCTCTAGTTCATAATCTCCAGAGTGTTCAGTTGAGATGTTTGTGATGGTCAGAGATCCAGTTTGATCGTCCAGCTTCAGTCTGTCTCTGAATCTCCCGTCAAGAACATCAGATGTTGCAAGGAATTGCTTCTGTTTGTTAATTTTAGCAATGAGAGTTTCATTTCTAATTCTCCACAGTAAGTGGTCGTTTTCACAGATTTCAGTAAAGTCATTGTGTAGTAGGACAGAATCTCCCTCCGTCACTGTCACTGACTGTATTCCATTAGTTTCAGCACCAAACACACCTGAAGAACATGAACACGGACGAATGAAAGCTCGTTTGGTTTATAAACCTTGAAATCAGCTGTTTGTATTGTTTAAATATATGCTCAATACAGCAACAGCAATACATGATAATAATTAATACAACTTAATTCATTCTAATAGACAGATCTCCTTTAATTCGCATGGGGTTTCTACAATTGTTATCCAGTGAATTTTCATGATATCTGCACGTTTACTGCTGAAGTGTTTTAAAAAATATTTCTTAAATATTACTGGAGAGGATTTGCGTTTATTATTTTTGAAAAACATGTAATTACAAAAGATGCATGAGATTTGAAAATGAGAAATTTATATTAACAATAGAAGGCTTTTCGAATTTCAGTTTAAAATTCTGTAAAAAAATAAATAAAATAAAAGTAAAACAGCACTTCTGTAAATAAAACAAAAATAAAAAATTAGGAATTAAATAGAATTAAATAGAAATTAGGCCATATTGTAAAACTGTATTCATAAAATAATAATAATAATAATAATAATAATAATAATAATAATAATAATAATAATAATAATAATAATAACTTACCGATCAGGTGCCACCAGCAAAAATGAAGCAAAAATATATGAAACATTTGGTTAAACTGTTCACAGAAAAGTATGATCTAATAAGACCATCTACTGAAAAACTCTCAACCTGTTCATTTGGTTTGTAAACCCTCCCACAACAGCATCGGCCCACCTATTTTACAGACACATGCTCTGAACTTTAAAATAATAATAATAATGATAATGAAATAAAAGAAAGAAATGTCATATTTTTTTCTTTTTTGGTTTATGTAAGTAGATTTCACCACAAAACAGAGCTTGGGTTTTAAAATGGTTGTGTATCCAGTAAATATTTTTAGTTTTCAGGTGTGAAAAAACAGCGCACACAGTTAAGACCATCTGCCATCTCACAATATCTGTTTTACTGACGTTCATCTTCTCAGTCAAACTGAAACCTGCTGTGGTTGATTTACATTTTTTTTTTTCACAAATGTTTTGGGTTGCCAAACATCTTTTAGGTGAGAGTGGAGATTCAGCGCACAAGTGTTTATAGGTGAAGAGTGACTTTGTGGTCTTCAGAAAAAGAAAAAAAAAAAGAAAACATGATGAGACACTTTATATTACACAAAGGGGGAAAAACAGTGATTATTTTGCTCATATTTAATAAATCAAGTGTTAGGTCATGGAGGCTACATCAGTCAAGCTTGTGTAAGAGAGGTGAATATAAAGTAAATACAGTATATACGTAAATATAGAGCTATTTCGAAGACTAAGGGCCCTATCTTGCACCCAGCGCAATTGACTTTGTACACCGACGCATGTGTCATTCCTATTTTGCACCCGCGCAAAGCGCGCTTTTCCCTCCACAGAAGCACGTCGCTAAACTAGTGATTGAACTTGCGCTCCCTGGGCGGTTCAGCACAAAAAAGGAGGCGTGTTGCGGCGCAAACAATCCCTGGTGCTATTTTTCTGTTCCATTAAACAATTGCGCCACTGACCAGAAAAAACCTAGTCTAAAGTCAGTGGCGCGTTGCGCGTTGTTCATTATGCTATTTTAGGGGCGCATGCTTGACCATAATGTATAGTGTGCACAGCGCTCATACACTTTGCTCATGTAATCTACACAGATGCAACAGTTATTTTTGCAAATCATAAATTGTTACACTAAAAAAATATTAAGGGGGGGGGGGTGAAATGCTATTTCATGCATACTGAGTTTTTTACACTGTTAAAGAGTTGGATTCCCATGCTAAACATGGACAAAGTTTCAAAAATTAACTTGTACGTTTGAAGGAGTATTTCTGTTCCAAAAATACTTCTTCCAGTTTGTCACAAGTTTCGGAAAGTTTTTTTCGAGTATGGCTCTGTGTGACGTTAGATGGAGCGGAATTTCCTTATATGGGTCCTGAGGCACTTCTCCCGGAAGAGCAGAGCAGAGAGAGGCTGTGCACAGACAACCACTGATCAGAGCAAGAGCGTTGCGAAATGTCACAAAAGGAGTGTTTTTGGTTGCCAGGGCAAGACAACCCTGCACAGATTACCAAAGAAAAAACAGCATTAAGGGACAAGTGGATGGAGTTTATTTTTACAGAGCATCAACGGAGTTGTGCAAGTGTTTGTGTTTGTTCCCTGCATTTCGAAGATGCTTGTTTTACAAACAAGGCCCAGTTTGACGACGGATTTGCGTATCGTTTATTTCTTAAGGATGATGCAATCTCAAAGAAAAAGGGTCACGATCGTGTGTTGGAACCGCAGGCGGTGAGTAAAACTGCTTCAAATATCTCTGCCTCCTTGTTAGTGCGTCCCCTCCCATGCCGGAGACCCGGGTTCGAGCCCCGCTCAGAGCGAGTCATTGCTGCTGCTGCTCTCGTTCAGTTTCAGCCTCGGGATCTGATTCTGGATCATAAATAAAAGGCTGAATCTGCCTGTTAGCCATGGTTTATTTTGGATGATGGTTTTTTTCCTCAAGGTAATGTCAGAGCCGTTAAACATGTTTTTCAACGGCTCTGGGTAATGTCACAGCTTCCAAACGCTCTCAACGCAAAAGCCTACTGGCGCTTGTGATTCTTTAGCTCCGCCCACACGTCACGCCTCCAGTCGGTCGTGTTTTTCTGGGGAAAATCAGTACAGACTATCTTTCTCTTATGAATATAAAACTAAAGACTTTTTGTAGTTATGAAGGATACAGTACTACTCTATAGGTACTCAAGATTAACAGGATATTGAGTGAAAACGAGCATTTCACCCTCCCTTTAACACATGAGATGACGGAAATCATTGTGGTGTGCCACGAAGATGTGAAAAAAAGGCATAAATCTAGCTTACAAATTATTCAGGCTAATTGTAGTAATTAAGGATCAGACCTGTTTGCCCAATAGTGGCAAGACATATATGTATATGAGGACATCTGACAAATTGGTTTGTCCGTCAAAAACCAGGAAAAAATAGATGAAACAATTGTGGCTATTTCCTCCCACGCCTGTTTAACCGACGCTATTTTGGGTGGGTTTCTCCCATCCCCATACAACACAACTTCTCTGTCTTTCACTGCTCTTACAAGAACATCAGTCTCCTCAGCTGTGAACCGCTCCTGGCATGCGCCTGGTAAATACGCCATAATAATAGCAATCCATAATGGAACTTGCGCACCTGCTTCTAAAGGGAATGTTGGATGATGCTCTGATTGGTTTATTTCACGTTACGCCCAAACCACACCTATGAATAATGAAGCTACTTCAGAACAACCCATTTTAGATTTGCGCCGGGCGCAAGAGCCATTTATCCCGCCGGGAAAATAGCAACAGCGCCGAGACCCGCCCACAAACTTACTTGCGCTTCAGATCGTTAAAATAGGGCCCTAAAAGTGCAAGGATCCCGTTCCCAGGTCTTTTTAGTCTCTGTACACACAAAAAAAATGTGTATTTTATTGTGTTTTTTTCACTACAGGAATTAGAGTGTGGGCATCAGGTGGGTAAGTATGTAACACCGTGGCTTCCTGAAGTGAATAATATAGGTGATTGGTGCAGGTTTCACTGCTAACCAGATTTATTCTCTCTTTTAGGAAACTGGATTGAAATGATATAAGGAACTACAACTACAATAATTGAAAAAAAAAGTTTCAGCATTCTATGTATACTAATAATGAATATTCCAAAGTGTTCTCAAAACTGCTCTTTCAATATGAATTTAGAACAAGTTACCTTCTGAGTTGTAGGAAGGTAACAAAGACGCTAATAGCTCAATGAATGCAAATGGGCAATACTTTATAACAATAATGCAACTCAACAGATTCGGATGAATCAGTGCCTTCTTTTGTTAACCATTCTTCAAATAAAGTTCAGTGCACATTTACAATACAAACTGAATAATCAGTGTGATGTGTGTAATGAGTGTAGCTGTCAGTTTAATAAGTGTACCAGAAAGAGACTTAAGAAGATGACGAGAAGACTTGCCATGAAAAGTGAAGAGATGACTTTAGATGAGTAATAGAGAACTGAGATGCTCCAGCGCGCACGCACACACACACACACACACACACACACACAACCTAGACAAAAAAGGTGAAACGCCAATGCAGACCCTGACAGGTCCATCGAGTTCTGGACTCTAGAGGTGGAGTGTAAGTGGAATGAGGAGGTGCAGTGGGACATGTTCCTGCATGGAAAAGGAAATATTCACGCTGGAGTTACCTCAGGGTTTGGATGGACTGATTGATCTAGCACTTCGCAGGGACTCACACCTTCAACAGGGCGATCAGTGTAGTCAATAACGATGAAGCCTGGAGTTTAACGAATACTTCCCTATGGACTCCTCGGGATGCAATCAGAGGGTGAACCTATGCAGGTGGGGAGAGCTCGGCTTTCCGGGGAGGAGAGAGAATGGCGAAGAAGAAGAGAAATATCCATATACTCTGGGGCTGCAGGACCTTTTCTGGCCTAGTGTCCTGTAAAAGGGGAAGCCCGACAACAGCTTCAGATCTGTTGTCAGGCTTCCCCTTTTAAAGGACACTCAGACAGAAAATGTGGAGTCTCGCTGAACAAAGCCTCATCAAATACTCTCCTGCCGGTAAGACTGAAATGGGTGGCCCGGGACTATGAATGCAAGGCATTAGTGGACTCAGGAGCTGAAGATAATTTTCTGGAAATCTGATCGTAGGATTTCAGTCAGGGCGCTCATGGATAGTCTCTATCTTCTGTGACTCACTCCACTAAGCCTTTGATACTTATCACGTCAGAGAATCATACGCAAAGGATTACCATTTTCATCACTGACTCTCCTCTTGCACCCATTGTGTTGGGTCATCCCTAGCTCTTCCAACACAACCCTAGTATTAATTGGGGCCAGAATTCCATGCCAGTCTGGAGCAAGTCATATTATGTGTCCTGCCTTATGTCTGCTTGTTCCTCTTTGTCTTGTTCTCTGTCGCAGGATGAGGTGGTAAACCTGCCCACAGAGTATCGTGACCTGAAGGAAGTGTTAAGTCCAGGGCTGCTTCTCTCCCTGCACACCACCCCTATGACTGTGCTATATATCTAGTTTCAGGTATGTCTCTGCATAATTGCAGGTTATATTCACATTCAGTTCTTGAAAGGGAGGTCATGGAGAAATATATTTCTGATTCTCTGGCAGCCGGGCTCATTTGTCCTTCTTTTTATCAAGCTGGGGCAATTACATTTTTTTTTTTTTGTCACGAAGAAGGATGGCTCTTTGAGACCTTGCACTGACTAATGAGGCTTGAATGACATCACGGTAAAGAATACTTATCCTTTGCCGTTGATTTCTTCAGCTTTCGAGCAGTTGCAGGGAGCATCTATCTTTACTAAATTACATTTGCGTAATGCGTATCATTTGGTTCACATAAAAAAGTGAAAATGAAAGTGACATTCAGCCAAGTATGGTGACCCATACTCAGAAATTGTGCTCTGCATTTAACCTATCCGAAGTGCACACACACAGAGCAGTGAACACACACACACACTGTGAACACACCCGGAGCAGTGGGCAGCCATTTATGCTGCGGCACCCGGGGAGCAGTTGGGGGTTCGATGCCTTGCTCAAGGGCACCTAAGTCATGGTATTGAAGAACTGTACATGCACTCCCCCCACCTACAATTCCTGCCGGCCCGAGACTCAAACTCACAACCCTTCGATTGTGAGTCCGACTCTCTAAGCATTTTGAGTATCTTGTTATGCCGTTTGGGTTATCCAACTCTCCCGCGGTTTTCCAAGCACTCGTTGATGACGTGCTGAGAGACATGGTCGATCAGTTCATGTATGTCTACCTGGATGACATGTTGATTTTTGCTTCTACTCTCCAGGTACATGTTCAGCATGTCAGACGAGTGCCAGGGGCTGTTAGAGAATGGGAGAAATTAGTTCCATTTTTGGGTTACATCTTCTAATCCAAGGGAACGCACATGGATCCCAACAAGATTAAGGCTGTGGTGGATTGGCCATCCCCTGATTCCCGCAATACCCTGCAAAGGTTTCTGGAGTTCGCCAATTTCTACAGGTGTTTCATTCGAAATTTCAGCAAACTAGCTGCTCCTCTGACTGCCTTGACCTCCTCCAAGGTAGTGTTCAGGTGGTCCAGTGTAGCCAAGGTTGCTGCTTAGGATGACATGGTTCATCCCTGCTCATTTTTTTTCATTGATTATCCCCTGCCGCGTGCAATTACAGAGAGTTGCTGGCCATTAAGTTAGCATCGGAAGAGTGGCATCATTGGTTAGAGGTTTCAGGGGTTCCCTTCATTGTCTGGACCGATCAAAACTTTGTGTGCAACTTTTCAAGTTTCAGTGTATATGGAGATTGTTTGGCATCAGCATTGATAACTCTGACACGAGTGATAGGTTTTGGGTCATTTAGTGTTGGTTCTCTTCTTCTTTAAGAGTTCTCACTTATAAAACTTTCCATAGATTTCATCCTAAAAGTTTGCAAATGCACAAAAGCTAGATATTGGGTACACACAAAAGTTTCCAGAGTTATAAAACCATGTGTACGCCAAAACCTGCGCAAAAATCCCAGTCAGGGGAAAATTATGCGTATGTTCTTTTTCACCCCCTCTCCTCCCCAAAATGACCATATATTGTGTGAAATGAGTGTACCACTCTAACAAAAGACTTAAGAAGATAATGAGAAGACTTGTGATGACAAGTGAAAGGATGACTCGCGATGAGAAGTCAAAAGATGACTTTAGATGAGCAATAGAGAAATGGAAGCTTTAGCACAAGTTCTACTAGGAAGACTTAGGCCCAATCCCAATTCTATTTTAGAATCCTCAAAAAATGCTTAGAATGCAGAATGAACAACAGTGTTCTGAATGAAACTCACAGCTCCACCAATTCTCTTTCGTGTCCTCAGCCAGTCTCTTTACACTGTTTACCATTTCTTATGCAATCACCTGGACTTTTGCTTAAATTGTGTCCTGTGGTTTCACATTGCAGTGTTGCTATACACTTAAACTCACGAGACTTGAACTGTCCAACCATCTCTGTCTTCCAATACAGCTCAGATGTAATAACGACCGCTCTCAATGGGAAAACCCATCAAAATAAATGTCCCTTGGAGAAAAATACCTCAATTTTACTTGCATCAGCTGACGGTCAACTGATCCATTTCTACCTATAGGTGTACAATCACAGCACTGCTAGTGATGTTTTCATTAGGTGTGTTCAACCCCATGCGGAGCTGCACACACCATTCGTTGGCTGACTTACAGCAGTGCATGCCGGCTAGAAATTTGTCTGACTTGAGACATCACTGGAGGAATGTCACTGTAACATACTGTATGGCATCAAAAATACTGTCGTGGAATTGGCACAATTGGCCAAACAAGCATTGTGTTTATTCTGACACCTTTAATTCAACTAATGCTCAAAAATCTGTGCTTCTATAACAGTAAAAGCTATTTTACTGTGGTTGCAATGCTACATTGAGTCACATTTATCAAAACCACTGATAAAAATATACTTTATTGGTATTTAAATAGTGTAGGCTTATTTTGAACTTGATTCTTGAACAGATGGCGCTGTATTAAGCAGTACATGAATGCTGCTTCAAAAAACATTTCTAAAACATCTGCGTATTTGGCAAATACAGCATTTAATTAATTTCATCTATGCAGAAAGTGTCCAACATCACGTATCTTCTTTCAATTCTGCCCCTGACGACGTAAAGCAACTCTGGCTGATTGTTCAGCGCAGTGCCTCATGAAGTTGAACACACCTATTTTGTTGCTCGTCCTGGAGGTCCTCCTCCAGGTCCTCCTCCATCACGAGCTCCTCCTTTCATCCTCAGTCAGGACTCGTCACAATCAAGCTGTCATTATCAGTCATTACATTTGAGACTCTCCATGATATCTTGTAATATGTTGTTATGCTGATTTTATCCAACCAAATCTTCATAGGTTGGCAGGGAGTTCTTATATGTAATGATCAATGTTGAAACCTATGTATTTAAATGAGCTTTATGATAAGCAATTGTAAAATACATCTTTGAGACATGTAGATTTGTCTGATGAAAGATTGAGTAAATCAATGATTCATCTGTATCTCTCACTAGCACAATCATCAGAACTGCTGTAAGAACTTAAGTTTTAATGTCACTGGTGATAAGAACTGAATTGTTAAATGCATTTTCCATTTAGGTATATGTTAAAATAGAGTTTAGGTTTAGCTTTGCATTATAATCACAATGTGTTTATTTTTATAGCAGTGACTTTTAAAAGCGTGACTTTTAGTTTGAGTTTCTGTTTCAGGGACTTTTAGTTTGTACCCCCCCCCCCATTCATTCATTTAATAATTTTTTCTTTTGTTCTTCTTAGCAGTTTGTTGTCATTACTCACTGTCACACGCAGGAAGGGTGTCTTGTTTAGTACATTATTTTCTTGTGTACAAATGCCATCAGTTCCTTTTGGTTCAGGATCTGGTGCATTGTTGCTGCAATTAGATACACTTGTCCTTTCCTCCCTCACCATGATCTTCAGAGCTGTTTATTTTATGCAACAATCATAGCCTAAGCAAATGTCGAAGATAATTGAAAGCTGCTTAAAAAGTGAATTACAAATATTTATTGTACTTCCTTCAATAATATATTGAATAATGCATCTTTTGCAACCTAATGTTATATTTAAATATGATGGTTTAGCAGCAAATGCTGTTCTTGAGGGATGATTTTTCCATATGTGTGGCTCAATAATTAATTGTTAATCCAGCAGAGGTAACATTACCTTATTCATAATTCATGTTCATTTCCCTTAACTTCTGTGAATGTTTTCTTATAGGATAGTGTTGCAGAGAACTTTCCTGAACAAAAATATTCAAAAAGTTGTCCTGTAATTTCACAGCGGAACAAACAGTATCATTTACAGTGCATTGTAAGAATAATTGTAATTATTTATTTTTTAACTGCTAAAGTTAAAAACCTGTTAAGTTCTATAACTATATATGGAAACTGTAACAGATTTATACATTTCCTGGCATTTTACCATAAAATGTTTATATTTAGATATTTAGAACAAATCATCTTATAATTTACAGAAAATCCATAAAAGAAATGGCAATGAGAGCTGTACGTAAGGGTTTTATTTTACAACATATGTTGTTAAATGAATGTTTCTGCATTATTTTAGTTTTGTGTCTATTTCACTTTGTGTGCACCTTCCGTTTTTTCTTCAGCTCATGGAAAATGTTCTTCAGGTCATCATGATGCACTTTGATTCCTTATGTTGCTTTCAAACCAATACATTTTAACCCGCGCTCAACCCGGATCCCTCGAGCGCCCCCTAGTGCTTCCACACAGTTTATTCTCTTCAAAGGACACCAGTCTATCAAACAGTAGACTTCAATCAATCCCAAATCCATGTGGAGTAAAAGTTTGCTTGAGAGCAGTATGCATGATAATGCAAAACACACATTTTAAAGAATTAACTATTTTTTTAAATGTAGCCCATTGTTCCTTGTTCCATGAATATTTTTCAAAACTTTTTTAAACCCATTAGCTACTTATTTCTAACAGCTCTTGTTGTTTTTAAAACCCGTTTTTTGAGGAAAAACAAACTACAAAACTCGGCTAATTGTAACAAATAGTTTGAAGACTAGTGTATTAATGCTCCACACTGTTTCTTTCCTCCATTAAAGCAGTCACAAGTAGCGTGCAAAATATTTTAGCTCCATTGTTATCTCAGGACCACGCCCTTCACGAGGGTAACTTTTCAATATTCAGAACCCGCAAAGTGAAAGTGAAACCGTCAGCATCTGGAGGAACGCTGTTGCTCTTCCCAGCGTGCTGAAGTGAGTCAGCGGTTTTCCCGCGGAATTGGGTTAATTTACACCGCACCACTGCGCTGGTTTTGGCGGGATAATCATTTAACCTTTTAACTGTCACCCCCATTTTTGAACATAGACGTGGAAGTACACTATTCACACTTAAATTGTTATAAATCATAAACGCTTTTGAATACAGACCAAAGGTTGGTCTCTTTTTAAAGAAGACAATCTGCAGATTATTGCAGAAGAAAATCATTTAAAAAAATGAAAGCATAAAAAAGTTATAGAAGTTTAAATTTACTGTAAATACGTTTATTATTTTATTTTTATTATATTTTATATAAAATAAATATTTAATAAAATATGTTTTAATCCAAAATTGCTATAAAATTAAAGCCATATGTCTAAATAAGTTGTGTTCCAAATTTGAAGTTGATATGAAAAAAATGTAGGTTCATATGCAATTTTGTTTAGGCGTTATACCACAAAAAGCCACCGGGGGCCATTGAAACTCCATTGAATTTTTTGGATGCATTTGTTTGTCACAAATGTATCAATTTCTCTCTCAATATTATGTCTATGACAAAATAACCACCAAATATGGAATCTTGAGACTCAGACCTTTCCAACGATATGTATTTTGTCAAGATTATGAAAAGTTTTGATTCTAAAAGACCGTAATATATTTGGAATATGACCCCTCCCACTAAGGGGGAGGACCACGCTAAAAGATTTTAAAGTACGATTTCCATGGTAACACAGTGTCCGATTTCAAAATGGTTTTCATAAGATGAATTTGGAGTATATAAGCTTTCAAATGATATATAATTTATGATGATTACTAAAATATGTGATAGGGAAAAAGGAAGCGGAATAGATTTTTTGTAACAAAGGACAGAACTCCAGTTATGATGTATATGTTTTGAGGTGCACTCTTTTTATAAATTAATCTTTTACTGTTCCTTCATAATTTCTTAACAACAAAACGTGGTCAAATATCTATTTAGGAGTCTTAGACCTTTCCAACGATATATAGTTTGTCATGATTAGATTAGGATATAATTGTAATATATTGAAGTAAATGTAGGCGTCCCGTATACGGGACGGTGACATTTATCAGGTTAAACAAGTAACGAGTGTCACAGACTGACGGTTGGTTTTCTGTGTTTATGCCTTGGAAATAACCAAAGGTTCAAAAACCAAGTATACAAAAAAAAACAAACAAAAAAAACAAGGTGAGGCAAATAATCATATGTAGGCTACTTTTAATGTTCCTCTTAATGTTACACACACACACACACAAAAAAAAAAAAAACATTTGCACATTTTACATTGACACAGTTGCACAGAAACTGAGAGTTTCGCATTAACAGCAGTGGAAAAAGACCTTCAACCACAAGCTATTCACACCTTTAACGTGCGCTCACAAATGCACATTAGCCAGTGTTTCATTATAGGCACTCGTATGCACACACTGTTCACGAAACTGATTAAACCACATCTCTGTGTATATTTAAGGAAATAAAATCACAACACTCCCAGTGGGAATGTTGTGAACCAGATCATTTATGCAAACTATTAAATTTTTATGTCAGAATTTGTGTAAAGTTCAGAGTCTCAACCATACCGAAACTTCATCAAAGATCAAAGATCACATTTATAAACCATATGCTAAATAAAAGGGACTTCTTTACTTTGGAAAAGATTAAAGTTTCATCTTCTTATGCAGATAGGTGCATACTCCACATGAATCTCCTCAGCAGCTTTCTGTAATATTAATGTAATTAAATAAAAAAAAAATTAATTGAATAGCTCAGATTCTGAAAAATTGTGTAAACAACAGTAGAAGTGTGATTTACCAGACTTACTACCAATGTCTGTGGTCACAACCCACCAGTTCTACCACTGATCTATTTAACAAATCACAGCAATAGACTAAAAACTAACTACAATCTATATTAATATTGATTTATGTGTGTCATCATAATAAAGCACAACAACACAAAAATGGACTTACCGGCTTTTGTTTATTTCGTTTGTAGAACACCGGATCGGCGTAAGTGATGTCTTCATCACGAGTCTGAACTGCTTCATTATCAACAGCAACAGCTATAATACAGTACAATAAAATACATGCATTAAAAACATAACTAAAATGTAATTAATTTAATGGCGCAATACTGGTGTTACTGCAATTCACAAAAAATAAAAAATAAAAAAAAATCAAACCCAAAAACTGTCCTACTTACAGTTCTTTCTTAATTATTGTAAGTAACACTTGCCTTCTTGATCAGTTTTTCTGTTTCTCCTGTGGATGCAGAAGATCCCAAACAGAGTTATGATCAGCAGAGATCCAGCAGCGATCAGCACGATCAGAGAGACTGTGTGTGAAGGAGACGCTCCGTCTGGTGCTGGGATGAGAAAGAGAAGGGAATGATCTGTTCTGAAACAACACACAGAGATCAGCTCAGTAAATAATCACATATATCAGCTCTATCTGTACCTGCACATGTGTGACAGAGCTGAGTGATGTCCAGATGTTGAGTCTGGTTGCTGATGGGATTGTTGAGCACACAGCTGTAGCTGTTTTTATCCTGATATTCCACCTCCAGAGGTAGAGAGAGACCGATGCTGAGATCAGACACACTGATGCTGGACAATAAACTGTTTCCTCTGTACCAGGAGAGAGTCACATGACCCACATTCACCACTGAACACACCAATGAACAATTCTGCTCTGAGGATGATGATGATGATGATGAAGAACATTGTGAAGAGTTACTGCTGATGACAGGAACAGGCAGACGAGCTGGAAATGTGAGACAATAAAACATTAACAGGCAAGGCAAGGCAAAGCAAGTTTATTTATATATCACATTTTGTACACAATGGTAATTCAAAGTTCTTTACATAGCATATTACATTACATATGGTTCATGTAGGTTGTCCACAAACCAGAAGGTTGGTGGTTCGATCCCCGGCTCCACCTGACCAAGTGTCGAGGTGTCCTTGAGCAAGACCCCTAACCCCTAACCCTTGAGCAAGACCCCTAGCCTTGTATGGCAGACACCGCCGTCGGTGTGTGAATGTGTGTGTGAATGTGAGGCAAATTGTAAAGCATTGTTTTGTGTGAACCCTTGGTATTTCTAACTGACTTGATCCTAGTGATCTGAGTGCTCTGTTAGGTTTATATTCAGTGAACATATCTGCAATATATTTCGGTCCTAGGTCATTTAGTGACTTATATACGAGTAAAAGTACTTTAAAATCAATCCTAAATGTAACTGGAAGCCAGTGTAAGGAGGTGAGGACTGGTGTGTTATGCTCAGATTTTCTGCTTTTAGTCAGAATCCTGGCAGCAGCGTTCTGGATGAGCTGCAGCTGTCTAATGATATTTTTGGGAAGGCCAGTGAGGAGCCCATTACAATAGTCCACCCTGCTGGTGATAAAGGCATGAACAAGTTTCTCCAAGTCTTGACTGGAAACAAAACATCTAATTCTTGCAATGTTTTTTTTAAATGATATTATGCTGATTTAGTTACTGCTTTGACATGACTACTGAAACTAAGATCTGTCTCCAGAATCACACCAAGATTCCTGACTTGAATTTTAGTTGTTTGACCCCTAGAGTCAAGGTATGCATTCACTTTGAACACATCATCTTTGTTTCCAAATGCAATGACTTCAGTTTTTTCCTTATTTAACTGAAGTAAGTTCTGGCACATCCAACTTTAATTTCATCAATGCATTTGCAGAGGGAGTCAATGGGGCTGTAGTCATTTGGAGATAAGGCTAGGTAAATCTGGGTATCATCAGCATAGCTGTGATAGGCAATTTGGTTGTTTCTCATTATTTGACTTAGTGGAAGCATATACAGGCTAAACAAGAGCGGTGCAATAATTGAGCCTTGTGGGACTCCGTATGTCATGGACGTCCACTTAGACTTATGCTCTCCTAGACTCAAATAATAGCCTCTCCCTTCTAAGTATGATCTGAACCATTTGAGTACCATCCCAGAAAGCCCGACCCAGTTTTCCATTCTCTCTAGTAGTATGTTATGATCGACAGTGTCAAACACAGCACTGAGATCTAGCAATAACAGCACCGATATTTTGCCAGAGTCGCAATTTAACCAAATATAATTTATTATCTTAATGAGTGCTGTCTCTGTGCTGTGATGCGGTCGGAAACCAGATTGAAAATTGTCCAGGTATCCGTTTGAGTTTAAGTATTTGTTCAGATGATTAAAAACTACCTTTTCTATAATTTTGCCTATAAATGGAAGATTAGATATTGGTCTAAAATTGCTCAAAATTGTGTTATCACACTAATACGGATAAATCAAAGAAAAAAAAAAGGGTGGTGGGGTGCTTGGTTTAATGCACTGAGAAAATGATTAGTATAATGACATTTAGTGAGTGTGTTTGTGATCTCTTACATAATCAAGTAAAATAAAATAAAAATGTTCGATGAACAAATTATCTCTACTCACCATAGACAGAAACACTGAATATTTTTGATATCAGTTTAGCTCCACTCATCTGTAGTTCATAAAGTCCAGTGTGTTCAGTTGTTATGTTCATGATGGTCAGAGATCCAGTTTGATCGTCCAGCTTCAGTCTGTCTCTTAAACCAACGTCAGGAACATCATATATGGAGGAGATTTTAGTCTGTCTATTGATTTTAGCAATCAGAGATTTTTCATCTCTGAAACACCACAGAATGTCATCGTCTTCATGTATTTCAGTAACAACAGCGTTTAAAGTGACAGAATCTCCCTCCATCACTGACACCGACTTTATTTCATTTGTCTCAGAACCAGACACACCTGAGGAACACGAAAAGATTTTAAAGCTGCATTATTTAAATGTGAATTGATAAACAGCATCAAAGACACAAAAGTTAAAAGTCTGCAGAAATGAACAGACAGATGAGCAACGTAAACCTCAATTTGATTTGATCGAGCCGGGAATAATTGAACAATTTGAACAACAGTAGTTGATGTTCTGAAACAGAAGAAATGAAGCCAATTTTTTTTTTTTTTTAACTTACCAACCAGTGGCCTGCTGCACAAACAGAACAAAAGAAGCATGTAAAACATTTTCTTTACCAGTTCTGTGTCTGATCTAAAAAGACCATCTGCTAAAAACTCATGGTGTGAATCCTCCCACAACAGTTTGCCTCTCCTGATGCACGCACACATGCTCTGCGTGTTATATCCTCACAAATAAATGATCGTCTGGCTCCTATTAAGACTTTAAACGTTCTCAAAAGTAAAAACCATTTTTAATAATTCATCAACGAGGGTAGATGTCTCACTGTATTAAATATGTAAAATAGGACTGTATTACTGTATACATCTCCCTAAATTTCATGTTAAAATAAAGATGATGGATTTAAAATGGTTTGCACTCATTTAGTTGTAGTAAATAATAATAACAATACTAATAATTATAATAAAAAACAGGTCGATTTATTTCCCATCTCTGATTGTAGGTGTTACTAAGGTGTGAGATGAGCAGCTCAACACGAAACATGAAAGACAAAAGGAAACCTGCTGCGGGCGGATTTCCTCACAATGATGGTGATCAGTCGATGGACAAACATCTCATGCACTTTTGTTGTGAGTGTGTTAGTTCGAAGGTGTCTAGTGAAAGAAAAACAGGGTTACTACACTTTTACTGCCATGAACCCATGGTTCATATTTCTGTAAGGGAAGATTAAATGCTTCACATTGGTTTGCAATTTATTCTTTATTTTCTGTATTAAAATGCATTAGAGATCAAATTAACTAAGGCACATTTTGGATTTCTCTTTCATTTAATCCAGCTAATGTTCTTCAATGGTTGCTTAAAATAACCTAAAGCCAACCATAAAAGAGCATTAGGGGAACGTTCTGTTTTGATGGTCACACACCTGATTCAACCCAAAATGAGTGTTTGACTAAACGTGTGGGTCTGAGGAGAACTGGTTTCAATCATTAAGTCGTTTGGCTGCAATAAAATAAATCAGATACATCAAACACATATTAATCTGTCTGTCTACTTAATCACGTCCGAAAGCCTGTTATTTCATAGGCAGAGTTTACGTGGGCATTGAATAAATAAATGCATACATACAGTACATACATATTCCATTATCTACTGAAATATTTGAGGGGACAGCAATTTTAAGAGGTGTCCAAAACATAGTTTAGGCCTATTATTGAGTGCACAATGGAGCGTGATTATGTAGCTTTCGCAAAGCAGTAACAATAGGACTTTCTGTTCTGCATTCACCCGTTCAAACCACAAATGTTGCCAGGAGAGACGTGTTTGTTTTACACTTGTTTCTGAGCTTCGGTGTCTAATGCCACATTACAAGCAAACTGAGACAAGCTTAGGTCTATTGTTGTTTTGACACTGACTTCTCACTCTAGGTTACTTTCACTTTCACTTTAGCAATATGTTGACTTAAAGATCCAACACCCCAGCCCTTCTGGGTTCTGAGATGGCCATTTTTGTGACATCCATTCACTTGTTTCAAATCTCCCTTTTTGTGAAGCTTCAAGTAGTCCTGTATTATGCATATATTTTAAATCTTTAACTCTATATATTAATATAACTCCATAACTCATTAATCTACTTAAACTGAATTAAAGTTAAATCTAATTTCAAATATCTCTAACATAAGCCTCGCTATTAAGATGAATGGTTTTACTAAATGTATGAACCCCACCCCCCTCACACACACACACACACACACACATACATTATATATATATATATATATATATATATATATATATATATATATATATATATATATATATATATATATATATATATATATATATATATATATATATATACACACACACACACTGAGATAATCTGTGTCTTTCTTTCTTCTCAGGATTTCTTGGTGTTGATAGAGATATAGTGTCAGTGTCAGTGATGGAGGGAGATTCAGTCTCTCTATACACTGATGTTAGAGCAAAGCAGCAGAGCAGAATTTGATTCATTTTATTTGTATAACTCATATTAACAGAGATCTCAGTTACATCTGTACAGATGTTCAGTGTAATGAAGGAACTGAGAGATTCAGAAACAGACTGAAGCTGGATCATCAGACTGAATCTCTGACCATCAGAAACATCACAAACACAGACTCTGGAGAATATAAACTACAGATCCTCAGCAGCAGAATCAGAGAAAATGCCTTCATTGTTTCTGTTTGTGGTGAGTAATTTATTCCATTAAAAAAACGTATTATACGAATATAAAGTTTTAAAATAACTTTTTGTTCCAGGTTTTATTTAAATTTATCCATTTAATGCACATGTGCTTTACTGCATTATAGCACATAAGTAAAAAAAAAAAAAAAAAAAAAAATCATGGGATCTTAATCTTAACCTACCCAAGCTACTAAACTACTTGTATCAGAGTAGTCAGATATAAGAACTGAACACACTTGTATTATTCTTTTTACAGTGGAAATCAAATAATTGTGACTAAAGTCTTAAGTGTCAATGTTTTAAATATTGAGTTTTATACATCATCTGAAAGCTGAATAAATAAGCTTTTTATTGATGTATGGTTTGTTAGGATCTGACAATATTTGGTCGAGATACAACTATTTGATTGAAAATCAAAATACTGAGAAAATAACCTTTAAAACATTCAAATATGTAGAATAAGCCATTAATATGTGGTTTAAAAATACTAATAAATAGCCAATATGCTTGTGATATGTATGCTGATAAGCTACTAGTTAACAGCGAGAATAGCTCCACTAAAATAAAGTGTAATAAAATTACTTGGGGTCAGTATTTTTTTTTTTTTAAAGAAATTAATAGTTTTATTCACCAAGGATGTGTTACATTTATATATATAAAAAAGTGACAGTAAACACTTTTATTTAATTAAATGCTCTTTTAAAAAACTTTTTATCAATCAAAGTATCGTGAAAAAAGTATCAAAGATTCCCCAAAATATTAAGCAGCAAAACTGTTTCCAACATTGATAATAGACCAGCATATTAGAATGATCAAGTTTATTTAAGAAACTATTAGAAACTAATTTCTCTAGCACATCTGGCTTAAGAATGAAATAAGTTACTTGTATTTGCAAACACTCAATCTTCTGCTGCACACAAATGATGTTTGTCCTTAATCTTTAAAGATTCACCAGAAGGGCATTCATCTTATACCTGATGACCTGTGTGGAACTGTGTTAATATCATTCAGAATGGTCAATCTGACAGACATAATAACAACAAAACTGTGTGCACTTATAAAATAAAGATAACAAACAAAGTGTGCTGTCTGCTGTTTGCGCTGATCTTCATTTACAAACACGTCATTAAAATGAACCATAACTCAGTGAATAGAGAGATAGAGAGATAGATCCATAGAAAGCCTGATATGTCTTGTTTTAAACTAAACAGTTTAAACTAAACTAAAAGTGCTGCCGAAAACAGATATTCTGTGATAAAGTAATCCATATGAAAACAACGCGATGTCTGTTTTTCACATCTCCCTTCATTATATCATTTGATTTACTGTCAGTTTAAATTCTGGCGACCATCGCAGTGTTGCCGGGTATTGCTATGAAAACAAATAAAAAATCAAAATGAGTTTTGGTTTATGAAATCTCTTGTAAACAAGATAGGATATCACTAACCCTAAACTGCAACTTCCTGCTCTATTAACGTTTTCTGAAAGTCCAAAGATGCTTATAATAACTGGATCTGGCAACACAGTGTGCCCTCACTCACAATACAAAGGTGTGGCCACTTTTCTTTTTAAAGGTGGCCGTGATCCACCTTTTTTTATTTTTTTGTCTTGTGACAGAATTAGTATCAAATAGTATCACATCTGGTGATTTTCTTATCAGCCTCAAAACTCAACCATAGCTCGACCATAGCACTTCCCCTCATAATGTGTGTGCATGGCCCTGGTCTTTGGAGGTTCCTATAGCAAATACAGCTCTACATCTGAGTCTGGTATTTAGAAAAGGTTTAAGATCATCTTCTACCTAGTCAGGTCTGCTTAACTTCAGTGGACGACCAATCTTAGGCTTCAGGGTGACACGGCTCGTGAAGTGAAGTTTTAATTTGAGCTATTACATAGTTGATGAACTGTTCATAATGGTGAGAAGCATTTTCATTTTTATCATTTTTATCATTGTTTTTTTTTTTAAGGTATTGTACTCTGACTGTATTAAACACATAAAAGTAAAAGTTTTAAAACTCTAAAGTTTTAAAAATGGTTGTATATATCCAATGTATTCAGTTGTTGTGTATGGAAGAACTAAAGTACAAAGTTAAAAAAGTATCTGCATCTTGCCTTACTAGTCTTTAAGTTCAGCTTCTGAGTCAAACTGAAAGCTGCTGCGGTCGGTTTTCTTCAGAAATGTGGTTTGATCTGCTCAGTGGACAGACACGGTGTGCATGAGAGAACTGGTATTTAGGACACGACGTCTGTAGGTGAAGAACTCAATATAATATAACAATAGAAATAGTGAAACATGACGAGAAAGTGTTGTTGACAAAGAGGTAGATGTGAGATAAATAACAGAAACACAATGACCGTTTACCTTATGTATTTATTTATTGATTTGCATTTTATTTTAAAATGATTTCATACTTTGTCCGTAAAATGAGAGCTGTTCGCAAACCTTGATAATTGTCCACCTGCTGTGGAAAAAAAGAAATAAATAAAAGTATCCAACATTCTTCTCACTTATTATCGTATTTTATGTTATAACTATAAGACGAAAAATACATAATCTAAAGTAGATTCTCAAGCATCAAGCAATGCCTCTTTGCTTACAGAGTTCCTCAATCAGGTGTCCTGTGTAAGCAAAAGAGTAAGAAATCTAAATCCCTAAATGATTCCTGAGCTCTTTGAGTCCTTAACGATTCAGTTTTGATGGCAGATGATGGAGCGAATCAGGGAAAGGTAGATTTTTAGTGCACTAGATAGCGCTCAATTATAGTATGCATAATAACTGCAGTGTAGACAGTGATACTGATGAAGTAAATTACTGGTCAATGCAGAAGCCTTTCTTTACACAGTTTAATGTAGTCTAAGCTTTTAGTCTGAGCTCTCCGATTGCGAAGGATGTGACGTGTGACCAAGAGACCCATTCTCTGAATCTGTGCTCTGCATTTCAACAGGAGTATCACAAGGGTTTGGTTAGGAAGACACACAGCTAGGATTGAGGTGAATACAGTTTTAAAAAGCATATACAAAGCAGAAGGAAAAGCCCCAGAACTGTAGCTTATTATTTTAGAGCATTTGGATAGAAATACAGAGCACCTGAACAAAAGACCTTGCTTATTATCGGCGGAAATGGTGTAAAGCAAACGATTATCTGATTAAAGGTAGCTGGACTCGACTGTGACACAACTAAGAAAAGAACCAGGACATGGACACTGACATGCAGCCTGACATTTATATGCACCGTCCAGTTACGACATTCACAGCTTGTATGATAAATGAATCATTTAGGGGACTGATAATATATACACATAAAAACATGATATCAGGGTTTTAAAATAAAACATTTCAGAACAATAGGTTTACGTCACGATTGTTTAAACCTATGGGCGTTAAGCTGTGGGAAAGCAGAAGATCAGAAACACACAGTAAAGTGGTCTCTTTAGACAAGCACCCAGAGCATGTGAAGTCTTTTTGTAACACTAGATGGCGCTGTATGCAGCGGTAAACACACCTGCTTTAGTCCTGCTGTTAGATTGAACTAAGCTGCACTATTGTATGAAATCCCAATATCAAATTTAAACAACTATAATAGATGTTCCAGCAATCACTTCACTTCCTAATATGTAACTAAGATATATATATATATATATATATATATATATATATATATATATATATATATATATATATATATATATATATATATACACATATGTACATATTCTCTCTCTCTTTCTTCTTTTCTCTTTCTGTAGCTATATATATATAACCGTTTGGTTCTCTATCTGTATGACAGCGGGATAACATTTTGTCAGCAGAGTTTGTCATGTTTCATTGTGTTATCAAAAGTAGAACATATCAATTTTATTTTGCTGGACATTACTTAATATCACTGCCACAGAATGAATCACACAGCTGGATCTGATGCATCAGATTAATGATGGATCATCTTCTCATGCTGACAGACACATACTCTACTACTTGATTCTCCTCTTCAACATCCTGAACAAACACATCAGAGAAAGACACAGTTAAATATTTGATATTAATCATCAATATATATAAAAAAAAAAAAAAAGTTTTGAATATTGTATTGTGTGATAATTGCACTACTATAAATTAAATTATAACCAAGACACAAAATGAATAGGAAAAATGACAGTTTTGTAAAAATTATTATTATTATTTTTTATTATTTATTTTTTTGATAATAGATAAATAATTTGAACATAGTTTGTTTGAATTTCCCAATCCCTTTAAAGTTTATTTACTGTCCTTTCTTCTGCAGTTCTTTTAGTTGCATTTTAATAATTTTCCCCTGCTGTCTGACCCTTTTAAAATATATATATTTTATTATAATATTATAATATATTGCACTCTTTTAGTGATTTCTCACTTGCTTTACATGACATTTAGTCATTAAGCAGATACTTTTATCCATCCGAGTACGATAGAAGCAATCAACATCAACAACAGTGCTATGTCAGTTTAATGAAGTACATGTAACAAGTTTTTTTTTTATTATATAATAAATACAACTAAAAAAGAAAAAGAATAGAGCAAGCTAGTGTAAGAGGCCTTTTTGTGCTTTACTTTTGATAATTTATTATAAATAAAATGAAAAGAAAAAATTATGAATTTAGGTAAAGGGGTTCAGAGCCAGTGGGTCTTTGTAGTCAAATTATACAAAAGCACACAACATAAATAAAAAATAAATGATCTTACTGATGCATGTGCTTTTCCTTCGTAGAACATTGGATCATGAATCATGACAGTAAAAGTGATCTCATCTTCACAAGTTTGACCTGTTTGGATGACAGAAATCGAATAAAACTAAATGACTCAACTAGAGCAGTATTTATTTATTGTTTTGTGACAAATACAGAATCAGTTTTTTGTGTGTGAGACGAGTAAAAAGCTGCGCAGGCTAGATCAGTCAACAAAACAATAACCAGTTTTGTACATTTCTTTCTGCACATACAGAAATTATATTACATTATAATCAGACCTGGGTAGTAACGGATTACATGTAATCTGGATTACGTAATCAGATTCCAAAACTCAAGTTCTTGTAATTAGAGTAAACTACTTTTTAAAATACTTGTAATCAGACTACAGTTACTTTTTTATGGATTGCATGATTACATATTATTTGCACAATGGTAATAAGTCATTGATTCTCCTAAATTTCCTTTTTTTAACGTTCATATTTTTTCCTAATAAACCTGCCACTTATATACGTTCGTGATTCTTCGAGTTTTTCCGGCGGAGAGGGGGAGGGGGGTCAGAATCGCGCTCTGAAGAAATCAGCAAAAAGATAATGGAAGACCTTTAATCACTGGATTTACAGACATAATTAAATTTTTAAAGAAAGACAAGGGAAAAATTTTCAAAACTATTCAGTGTAAACTCTGCCTACCATTGATTAATTTGCTGTCCATGGAAATCTTTGACCTAGCAAAGTTATTGGTGGGAGTTTCATGTTCTTTAATATATTTTTGTAATGTTGATTTTTCTTAATTGTTAGCTACTACCTTATGCACTTTAAATGTTTTGAGATGAAATATTTGACCTGGAAATGGTTTTTATATTTTAGCCAGGGCTCGACATTAATGCTTGTCTGGGACAAGTGGATTTTGTGACAGGGCAAGTGAAAGAGAATTTTACTTGTCATACAGGACAAGTAACCTGATAAAAATTTTAATAACAAACAATAACTAGGGCAGCACAATTTGGCGAGAATAATTCTGATTTCAGTGTTTCGGTGACTAGTAACGGACAGTATCAAGATGCCGTTAGTTGTGGCTCGTGCAGCCTCGCGGAGAAATCAACACAACAGCACACACAAATATTAATTATTAATTTTATACATCTTCAGTTAAATTAACAAGTATGTTAACTGACTTACATTTTAAACACATTACGGATCATTTTTGCTCCTTTTTATACAAAAATAGTTCTAAGCAAAGTCACAGCAGAACAGTCGTGCATCTCCGAGCAAATCACAACAGTGTTTCATTACTAAATTATTAATTTTTAAACGAGTCAATGATTCAGTGAGGCATATATAAAAACGGTTACTTGCTTCATTTATTGAATGAATAAGCCATTTGAACGAATCGGTTGAATCAGTGATTCACTCATTAAGACCTACTGGTGGTTTAACATATTTAAAAGAATCATTGCATTTTCCCAACATTTCATATTTTGTATGTCAAAAAAGTTAAACGTTAATCTAATGGTCCGTTTAATGCTTTGCAGTGCTTTGTTCAATTTGCACCATAAAAATTAACAAAATGAAAAATTGCCTTCAAACTTTCATTTTTCAAATCTTTGGAATAATTCACAAATGCATAATTGTTTCTCAGTTTAATTTTTAATTCTACAATTAAAAATTGTAGGGGGTTGTTGCGTCTGAGTCTGATTTTTGAACAAACATAAAACATTACTCATTGCTCTGATTTTCCATTTCTCTGTTTTGCTCACGGTTGGACCGTGCCAGTTCCACTGGGGGGTGAGGGTCAGGGTATATTCACGGCAAACCGTTTACCAATCACGTTTCACAATCGGCAAAGCAATCTGTGGTACACGCCTCTATCAACACGCGATGGGTGACTCGCGAAGCACTATGTTCCTCCGTGTTTTAGCACTATATCATAGAACATATGAGGTTTGAGAAATAGAAGTCGGGGCAACAGTTAAAATATTTCAAAGTTAAGGTTCATGCAAACAGATATTAACAGACTTTCAGTCAAATATTTATGGTTTAGGTCTATAACAAAAACCAGTGTTTAAGCAGAGCGCAAACATATATCTGGAACATAAGAATACTGTAGTCTATCCAATATGGTATTTGATTTGATATTGATTAACTACATAAAATGATATAAATATATAAATTTTCTAAACCCCATATCTTGAATTTTGTGATCATTCACATGCATTCATAAATGCATTTGAATACACCGAATAATGCAGTGAAAGAACGCACTCAAAATGCACATGCGCCACGCGCACTAGTATGACTTCATCATGTAACTTTACATTAGCCTAGATGAGTGCACTTTTTTGTATATACATTATATTGTTAAAAGCCACATTATTAAAACAAAAAATACGAGTTCATATATCACACCTAAACACGCATGGAAAACGTAATTAAAACTAGCTACTAAATTAGTTAAAAATGCCTATCCATATACAGCTATGATTCGCGAACCCCAAAACCAACTCAAATAATTTGCGAACCTGCTACAAACTTCCAAAGTGACTCAAATGATTCGCGAACCCGCTACAAACTCTGGAATTGACTCAAATGATTTGCGAACCCGCTTTGAACTCCCGAACTGACTCAAATGATTTGCGAACCCACTACGAACTCCCGAACTTATTCAAATGATTCGCGATCCCGCTCTGAACTCCCGAACTGACTCAAATGATCCGCGAACCTGCTTTGAACTCCCAAACTGACTCAAATGAATCACGCTCTGAACTCCTGAACTGACTCAAATGATTCACAATCTGAAGTTCCCATCCAAATGAAATGACACCGCCAGCGCTACTATTGGCTTAGTTCTCTGATTTCATAACATTTACTGATTTTAAGGTACGAAAAGTATGTTGTTAACAAATAAAATATCAATATTTCCATTCCGAACTGCTTTCCACGTCGAAACATCCACGAACATAACCACGTGAGCAGATCAATCTCTCACTCTTTGATTGCTCTAGTCTTTATCCACTCATCATCATCATCATCATCATCCACCTATCAGAACACACGAGAACTCTTTGACAAAAGCTGCTGTGCTGCAAAAGCTCTTGCAGCAGCTCAACTGGTTTTCTCTGAGGTGGTCGGATCACATCAGATTGTGGTTAATCTTGCAGATCATGACTTATATCTACTCTTCCTCTCCCTGCAGTTTGGTAATATAAAGATTTCTCCTTTGAACTCCCACCTCTTCTGTAGGTTTTACTGTTCTGGGTCTGAATTTGGGCTCCTGGGGTCTCAAAAAAGAAACATTTTCAATCTCCAAGGTAAACGTTATGTCAACAAACTCTTAGAAAAAAAGAGTTCATTAGGGTTCTATATAGAACCAAAGGGTTCTTTACTCAATTCCAAAGAACCTTTTATGGTAAAAAGGATCTATAATAACAAGAAAGAACTATTTTGGCACAAAGGTTCTTTAGGCTATTATTCATTCATATATTACATTATTCTGCAACATTTTGTATTTGTAATTAAATTATTGTTTGTAGTAACATAATATCACATTTTAATCATGCTGATTTTTGGAGAAAAACTGAAATGGCACTCTTCATGTGATATTGATTAACTACATAAAATGATATAAATATATACATTTTCTAACCCCCATATCTTTAATTTTGTGATCATTCACATGCATACATAAATGCATTTGAACACACTGAATAATGCAGTGAAAGAACACACTCAAAATGCACATGCGCACTGGTATGACTTCATCATGTAACTTTACATTAGCACTTTTTTAGGCACAATTTGTTTAGTTTTTGAATATACTTGATACTGTTAAGGCACATCATTAAAACAAAAAATACGAGTTCACATATCACACCTAAAAACGCTTGGAAAACGCAATTAGAACTAGCTACTAAATTAGTTAAAAATGCCTATCCATATACAGCTATGATTCGCGAACCTGCTCCAAACTTCCAGATTGATCAAAATGATTCACGAATGAGCTTCGAACTCCTGAACTGACTCAAATGATTCACGCACCTAACTCCCAAACTGACTCAAATGATTCGCAAACCCGCTTTGAACTCTCGAACTGACTCAAATGATTCACAATCCCGCTCCGAATAGAGCATCACAGTCCCGCCCACAGCCCGAGAGAGCTCTGGTGCCGGAAGTAAATTTCCCATTCATTTCTCCCATTGACTTTCAAAAAAAATCCGTATCTAAAGAGTTTTAGAGCATGTGTGAGGATAACCAGCTACGGCTGAACTCATAAGCATATAACATGTCATTTCGAGTGAAAAAATTAAGAGAAAATCCAAAAAAAGTCAAAGGTACAAGACTGTGTACATATTTTCATTTTGAGCGCAGGAACTACTCATCCCATAAACCACCGCGCTCCATTGAATTCGACTGAAGCCACAACCGTGAACGAGGCAACGAGCCTTTTGAGCAATTTCCAAATCTGACCCAGACAGCAAGCCAACATTGAATAAACATTGTTTTTCCATCTGAATCATCATTATGGTTGATATTGAAATTTCAATGCAAAATAAATGTTGAATCAACATTATCATATCGATGAAAACCTGATGTTATTAATGTTGATGGCAACAATATTGGAACAACATTGATCCATAGTTATCTTTATGATTGATTAAGCATTGATATTTGGTTACCGGGTGATCCCTGAATGTGTTGAAAAGTAATTGATTTATAGTGGACAGAGAAATGATGCTGTTGTTGAAAAGTCATCGAAATATAGTTGACCGGGAAATATGATAGAAAATGCATCGAAATATAGTTGACCAGGAAATATGATTGAAAATGCATCGAAATATAGTTGACCGGGAAATATGATTGAAAATCCATCGATTTTTGGTTGACCGGGAGATCAACGGGTGGTATACCCAACGTACTGCACCGGACACAGCTCATTTCTGGACCCTTGGCACAAGCGTACAGGTAAGCTTGCTTAATGTTCGATATGAATCCAGACAGCACAGGCACGCGGTGTGTTTTTATACAGTCTGTGGGCAGCTGAAGAGACTGGCTCATTTTCAAATAATGTTACCGTTAACTTGTTTAGACAACGGTCACGGTAAATTAATGTTAAAGCCTTGAGTTTCCAGCAGTTTCTCGGAGGGAAAATGTAAAAGCGGTTTATTAAAGAGAAGTCCTGACTGCTTTTTCGTCGTGTTTTTCACTCTTTTACAGACTGCCAGAAAGAATCCGTCTCTATAGTGAGTGATTATTGAATGAGGCTGTACATTATAAATTTAATGTTTTAACTCGAGATGTTTGTTTGTGTGAATGCTGTGTGTGCGGTGAGTTCTGCGCGAGCGGGGAGCAGAGTTGCCATGGAAACGGGGCGTCAACACAAAAACCGTTACTGGCAAGCAGTAATCTCCGTCTCTTGCTGCGGTTTACGCTGTTTTAGGTAAGTTTAGTCGCTAAAATCACACAAATATGATATACAAATGTTTCTGACAAGTTTCTTACTTGTTATTGACATGTTTCAATTAAATTTATTTTATAGAAATGGTTTAATGTCTTCGGAAAAAGTCCGTTAGCGTCTTAGCAGTTTTCAGGTAACGTTAGGCTAATTTTGAGCTCTTGTTGATGAAACTCTGGGCTTTTCATCAAATCTTCGTGTGTGTATGAGATATTTTGATGGCTCTGTGAATGTTTTGCTGGTGATTTGTCAGTGTTTTTTTTTGGAAAAGGCTGATTTACTGAATCGATGACGTCACTTACACTGAGAGTGTAACGTTAATCGGCTGAAAACAAGTTCACATGAGTTTTGATATTTCATGATAAACAGATATTAATACAAATTGTTCTGTGATTTCAGGAGGACAGAAATAAACTATACAGAACAAAGTGAAACTCCAAGATTTTTGAAAAGAAAATTGGTGAAATATATTCTGAAAAAGGCATATTAATGTATTTCATGAGCTTCTTCAGTAAATCTGTATTTCTAAGTCAGTATCTCCCTTCAGAAATGTTGCTGAAGGGAGATACTGACTTAGAAATACAGGTGAACTCATGAAAATAAGCTTATGAAATACTCATGAAAGAAGCTCATGAAATACATTAATATGCCTTTTTCAGAATATATTTCACCAATTTTAAGGAGTCCCTGACATCAAAACGTAAGTCACACTCAACCTAAAATTAAAAATATAGATTCTGTTATTTTAAGATTATATTATTAGTAGTAGAATTTGTATATTACATATGTTATTATTGTTGTTATATATATTATTCTGTCTTTTATCTGCATTTTACCTCTGCTTTATCTTGTTTCCTTCTAATGAACCTGGAACTGCAGAGTAAATATTGTTGTCTCTGTGTCAGATTGCTTGTTTTGTTCCTGGACTCTTCAGTGATGATGAGCAGAGTCTGAGTGAACCTGCTGTCAGACAGTAAGTACCCTGAGTACCCTGGGGTTTCAGTCAGGGCCTTCAGTAAACAACTGAATCAAACAAAATCCTTAAGGGTTAATAGTTACTAGTTAATATATTATTAATCACTTATAAATCATTGAAATGTCAACATTGTACTATTATCTCAATAAACATTATAAATAATTTACAAAGCTTTCTGCACCCCCTAATCTATAAAGTGTAAACTACTCATCAGTTGTACTCATCGGCTTTCATTTGCTTTTGGATGTTTGCGTCACAAGTGATACAGCATTGTACTTGCACAACTATTGTACTTCATTTTAATACCCAAACCCAGACCTCTGACACGCCAGGCAAAAGTTCTACCACTGAAACATTTGAGCTGACAAACAGATATATTGTAGCTTGATATTCACTATAGGAAGAAAGTGCAGCATAAAAAATAGCATATTTTAGCATTAAAATCCCTTTAACATGTATGGTGATCTGAGAGGCCGGGGGAGTCCAGTTAATGGGGCGTAATTCATTAGCTTTAATGAGAATTGTATATTTTATAGGCCTACATTAAAGTGTATTTCGTTTTTTATATTTTACATTTATTTCTTGAATGCTACTATAACATCAACTGTAGCTGAAAAGAATCAACCACTGTATATTTAATTTGTATATTATGTTGTTTATATTCTTTGTTTTTATATTTTTAATAACAGATTGGTTACCTGAGTACATATGTATAAAGTACAGTCACACTGTATGATTGTGAATTTTAATTGCTGTTTTTAACAGAAATTTTTGTCTTTTCTGTTCTTTTACAGATCACTATTGCACACCAAGTAAGCAAAACAATATTTTTGATTTCATTTTATTTTATTTCTGCAAACAACTTGCACCACTTGCAATTGGTTTTCCAGCCCAAAACCTCATCAAAAACTGAATGCAACGGTTTTTGTCTATGATTATTTTGTCAAAACATCTTTTGTCTATGGTAACTCTAATCTACATTAACTATTTAATTAGTATCCAGTTATTTATATTAAATTTGTGGTGTTAACAACTACTTCTGAACCAATAAAATAATAAAAAAACATTTTTGAGTCAATTGGCCTCATACATTTTCCTTATGAAAGAGGTCACTGCAAGCTAATCCTTTTTACCTCCCTTTAATTCGAATACATCCATGAACAGGCAGTTTTGAAAAGTGCTTTGAATATAGGGGAAATATGATCTAGCCTACAACACGAGAACTTATTGCCTTATCCGATCATTGAAAAATCATAGGCCTAGGCTACTGAATTTGTTCAAATATATGTTCTGTTTAACTTAAATGCTAAATTTGTTTTGCATTGTGATTTTATCTTCTGTTTTAGATGCTCTTACTCAGCAGATGGGGACAGCTACCATCACCCAATTTTCACCCAAAAGTGGCTGCGCTATTCGCCAGACCGGGCAGGAGGGACTGGACGACAACTTATGCAGGCATCAGATGACAATGAAGTGTAAATAAAGAGTAGAGCAGGGTGTCCGCGGGGTTTTAAAAAGTATTAAAAAGTGATAAATCAAAATGGTCAAATTTAAGGCCATTAAAAGTGTTAAATGTGGTCTCAGAGGTATTATTTTTTTCCAAATTAGGTATTATTTTTTCCAGACTATCAGGTGTCTTATTCTGATTGAAATTCTATCTGCGTTCGTGTTAGTTCGTTTATATGGGCTTTAGCATATCTGGGCACATAATCAAAGATCTTCCGTCTCCGTCTCATGCTGACGTCATATTCAGTGGTCGTTCGGCATCATCTCAGAACACTGCGCGCTCAACAGAAGTGGCTGGCTTACGTTTTATTTTAGACTTGCTTCAAGGCATATCTTCAATGACTGGACAACCATCGTCGTCTTCTTGGACAAATGCAAGTTTTCTAATAGCTGGGTTAACGACCGGTAGTACCGAGGTCCCGTTCAAACCCGGTTCTTGACGCATACAACGCTATGATTTCCGCGAAGCAGAAAACGAGTACGGAATCTCAAAATCCAGTCATGTAAATTAAACTTACATTTTAATATGGACAGTCATGGAATTTGTGAAAGCATAAATTAATCAAATCAAATCTCCATATGGACCAGTATCTGTAGTATTAAGCCGCAAAAGTTGTTTGAAATATGAATCTGTGTTATGCGCGTCTCTGTGTGAATTAATGAATGACAGAGACGTGCAGGTTTATTTACTACATAGACTGAAGCGCATGACGCTTGCATTAATTTCAGCATCTGTTGTCTTCTCCTGTCAAAATAATCGAGTTAATTTAGAATTATTCATATTCACTTTCGAAAAAGCAGAAGACATACCGGTTTCTCCGGTAGTGGGCGGAGCTAATGGGCAAATAGAAATTTCAAAATGACAAATATGCATTCATTAGGCCTAAAAGAAAATTTTTACATAAGGGCATTGTGTTAGAAATATTACTATTATTTAGTAAAACGTATGTGATACTGCTACCACTGTTGCAAAAAAATAAAAAACTTTATTTAAAAAAAAAATAAATCTCAATATTTCTCCCATGTTTTAATTTTAATAGCAAATCCCCTTTATTTACCAAACATAAAATGTGTTTAAATTTGATAAATTAAAAGACAAATTAAATTTGGGTGAAACTTGTTTACTGTTTTTCATAATTATATAACTTGTAGAAAAACTTTAAACACAATTCTAAATAAGTATAAAGAATGGCATTGGTTTTGTTTTTAGTGCTAAAAAGTTATTTTTTTTTTATTACCAAATTTTTGTGTTTTGCTTTGTTACCGAAATTGGTACCGAGAATCGTGGATTTTCACTGGTATCGGTGCCGAATACTGAAATATTGGTACCGTGACAACACTAACAGGCAGGCTTATTGTTCGGTCTATCCATTTTCTCCATTGCACATTTTATGGTATTTGTTTTATTTTTATTTACTAAGTGAAATAAATGTGCAATATGCTGTCAACATCAGTCTCTAAATCTATTATTTTTTGTATGTTATATATGTCAAAATCTGTGTAAATAATAGAAAGGTCGCTGATTAACACTTGCAATTCAGTGTCGTGATGGTTTTAAAAAATATTCTGAAGGTAGTGAAAAAGGTATTAAAAAGTAGTAAATTTAACTTAAGGATTGCTGTATATACCCTGTAGAGGCTAATAAACATGAATTTGATTTTAAATAGTGTGGTGTGTTCTGTGTTTTATACAAGATTTTAAATGTTCTATTAATTTTTAACATCCTGGCTGTAGATAAAGCAGGCTATTTAATTTATGGCATTACATTTAAAATTAACATTTAAAAATGATTGAAATTCCATTGAAATCACGTTGATCCTTAGTTCAGTTGAAATTTCAACATTGTTTCAATATTCCTGATAATTGAAATACCATTGAAATTCCGTTGATCTATGGACAGAATTTCAACATTGTTTCAATATTAAATCAGGGTGCAAAATGATGTTGGATCAACATCAGAGTTCGATGTTGATTCAATGACTTAATGTTGACAACGGGATGTTGATTCAGCATAGTTTCAATGACTGTTTGCTATCTGGGGATGGCCGCTATCGCGAAATATTTTCTCCAGTGAATTTTATTTTATATAGTGAATGTAGTGAATTTACAATCATGTAACTAAATAGTGTTTTATATAGGTATTGTGTATTGATTTTTATATTTATCATGATGTATTTTAATATATTGTGTGCGTGTGTGAAAGTGGTTAACAATAACATCAGCAACATGATGCAGTGCTTTGTACCTAACTGCAATCACCGCTCAGTTGTCAACACATGTTGTTGCCATTACACAAATGTTCGGTAAATGCACAAAAAGGTATGCCTAGGCTAAATATTGTTGATTCAAATGAAATACTGATTCAAATGATTTGCGATCCCCAAACTGACTCAAATGATTCGCGAACCCGCTTTGAACTCCCGAAATGATTCAAATGATTCGCGATCCCGCTCCGAACTCCAAAATTGATTCAAATGATTTGTGATCCCCAAACTGACTCAAATGATTCGCGAACCCGCTTTGAACTCCCGAAATGACTCAAATGATTCGCGATCCCGCTACGAACTCCCGAATTGATTCAAATGATTCGTGATCCCCAAACTGACTCAAATGATTCGCGAACCCGCTTTGAACTCCCGAACTGACTCAAATGATTCGCGAACCCGCTACGATCTCCCGAACTGATTCAAATGATTCGTGATCCCCAAACTGACTCAAATGATTCGCGAAGCCGCTTTGAACTCCCGAACTGACTCAAATGATTCGCGAACCCGCTACGATCTCCCGAACTGATTCAAATGATTCGTGATCCCCAAACTGACTCAAATGATTCGCGAACCCGCTTTGAACTCCCGAACTGACTCAAATGATTCGTGAACCCGCTCCAGCTCCCAAACAGATTCAATTGATTGGCGATCCCGCTCCGAACTCCTGAACTGACTCAAATGATTCGCGAACCCGCTCCGAACTCTCGAATTGATTCAAATGATCCGCGATCCCACTCAGAACTCCCAAACTGACTCAAATGATTTGCGATCCGCAAACTGATTCAAATGATTCGCGATCCCCAAACTGACTCAAATGATATAGGCCAAATAAAAAAATGTATCCGTATCTAAGTTGATTATTAGCCTGCTCTTGACAGAGAACTGGTTTGGTTTTTGAGAGACTGAGACACGCAGCTCCTTGCTTTTTAAAATATATATAAATAATAGAAGGTGCATGATGTATTATTATATGTGATAATACTCTTACCAAGCTCTGATTTCTGAGAGATGCACAGAGAGGCAACAGCAATGCTGTTTTGATTTGCGCTCTTTTCATTCATGAAGCTTGCATTCAATCACTTCACACACTTATTACGTGACTTTAGTGGTCTGTGTATAATATTGCGCTGATACCCTCAACTGTTATCTAGCAAACACTAGACTTTGCCAGCTTCAGCCGAATATTCAGGCAAAATTATTCCTTGTCAGTTTTTGAAGACATTAGGCCTATCAGTGCCATTCCAAATAGAAAAAAAGTATTCTGCTTCGGACACACCCCTAATTATTACATTACATATTTTAATTTTACATGCAACATAGATAAAGTCATAGAAAGTAACAGCTACACAAAGTATTGTAATCCTAAAATTCAAGTGTACTTGGAATCTCTGTGCATCAGTGATGCGCGGGTTGATCCAAAATGAGCGGGTGCCTGAGGTTACGAGTCATCCAAAAATATTTTTAGTGATATTCGGGTCCAACCGGTCGGGTCGTTTGAGGATGCCAATTAAACATTTGTAATTGATATAGTAGCCTACTAGACACAATTTTGAAATACATGGGCCCACACTTTATTGGCTGAATGACTGGCGCAAATAGAGTGACCACCTGTCCCGTTGTTCTGTGCAGCAATTTTACCCTTTGTCCAGCCTCACGCAAACTGAGAAGCTGTCCCGCTTTTTCATTCGACCCTCCATAATGAATACACGGATACGTCCATAGGCGTAGGCTACTGTTAACTGGTGACTGGCGCACAAACGCCTCCTAACAAGTAACAAGTTAGCCCAGTCATTTTTCCAGATTCTGAAATAGCTAAAAAGCTGGAGAAACTTTGGGTGATATTTTGGGTCAGGTAGTGTCTAAATCTTTTAGTCGGTGGGTTTATATAGGAAATATAGGCAATATAGCTATTACAGAAAGCTTGAAATGTCTACTTTTAACGAAAATATTAAAACCAAAATAAATATGCTACTCTCTGATTATGTAATAATCCATATAAAATGTGCATTTCTCTCTGGCGTTCATGGCTAGCCGCATCCTCAACTTCATCTTAGCAGCGACACAGAAAACACCAGTTTATTACTAAACAATAAATGTCTCCTTGCTAATTTAGACACATTCATAATTTATTAGCCTACTTTAACTGGTTAACACATCCATAAATACATAAACACATACAAAAAAAACAAGTAGATATAATAAAAAAAAATTAAAAAAAATACAGAAAATGAATGAAGAGTGCCACAGGGTGCCACGTTTTTTATTTTCTTTTTAAAATTAAAATAATAAAAATAGATCAAATATAATCAGAATAGACAGTGCTAGAGTTCGAGGGTCAAATAAAGATGGAAGAGATGTGTGTTTAGATGTTTCTTGAAGATGCATGTACTGCATGTAAAATATATCTGCAATGGTTGACAATAAGCAAACTGATTTTTATTAACCATTTAAACAGAATGTTGTATTAGGCCTTAATATGTATGTCATCCTTAATGTTAAATTATTAAATGATAATGTTAAATTAGAATACATATAATATGACAACAGGCTGTTACCAATTAAATCAGTATTAATCAAGTCTTCAGCGATAGAAGCTGCTTTTAGATGTATTTACAGTTTAATGCTGTTCAGAGGTCTGTACATGCATTACTGTATAATGAAATGAGATTAATTTTTAATACAACATTTTTAACAGAAATATGTAATGACAAAATTAAATGATAGGCCTACTTTATGATACTTCTGAAAGTAATATCTCCACTAGGTGTCGGTAAGTCACTGTGTCAATAAAGAAGCCTTTTATTCAATCAAATTGTTCAAGATTCTGATTGATTCAGGAATAAATTGAAGTGTCTGTCTATAATAATTTGTCACTGAATTATCTATGATAATGGGTCTTTCAAAGAAAGGAGTCACGAATGATAGTCGATGGTTTACTCTGACTTTGGTTTGATGACGTCAAGAACCCCCCCCCCCCCCCCCCACACACACACACACATTATTTTCTGAGAACTATTACTTACTCACAATGTAACTGTAAAAATAATGTAAATATGTAACTTCACATAATTCTGTACATATTTGTTTACATGTTTGCATTTAAATAAAGAAAACACTTGAAACTACTTGCTCTCTGTTCGTTTTTCATCTAGATTTTTTCATTTTTTCATTAAAAACACACTTTCTTTCTATATTCTATATATTTATTATAACTACTTGTTTTCTTTGTGTGTGTGTGTGTGTGTGTACAGTAGTCAACATTTGAATCAGATAAAATCCTTTAATCAAAGTTGTCCTAAAACATAAAACCAAAATGCGATATTGTAATTTATATATATATATATATATATATATATATATATATATATATATATATATATATATATATATATATATATATATATATATATATATATATTAGTCTGCTAATATAAATGTAATAATTAATGATCTACTTAAAATGTCCCACATACCAGAACAAGTGATTAGCGTTATTTCAAAGGACATTTAAACCAACTCAGATTTTTTTTAGATCGTGTTATATTGTTATTGGACCTAAATGCAGGCGATCCGAAAACACGGAGGAACATTGTGCTTCGCGAGTCACCCATCGCATGTTGATAGAGGTGTGTACCACAGATTGCTTTGCCGATTGTGAAACGTGATTGGTAAACGGTTTGCCAGAATATACCCTGACCCTCACCCTCCGGTGGAACTGGTACGGTCCAACCGCGAACAAAACAGCGAAATGGAAAATCAGAGCAACAGTGGCGTAGCCAGGGGAGGGGCCATGGGGGCACTGGCCCCTCCTGAAAACTGATTGGCCCCCCAGTGTGCCCCCACCCTTCTACTTGTCTGTCACTCACAAATTCAAATCATAATCTTTCAGTTTAGTAAATAACTCATGATTGCGTCGCGATGCTTCTCAACGAGGACCAAGAATAGCGAGCTGCTGTTTTCCAACGAAAAAAAGCACACGATAAGTTGATCTATTTTACATAGCTTATGTTTTTCGATTAGCGAGATGTTGCAGTGCAAGAAGTGTTTGGTACTAACATCTTTCGGTGTTTGACAGACCAGGTTCGATGACGATGTTATCTCCTAGAGCAGACCAAGATGCTAATCATTATATTTACTATGCTCCTCTGATGCTGAATGTAAAAGGGGTTTACTGCGTTACGATTTACTTATTTTTCGTCCCAACGCGCCGATATAGGCAACAACGCAATTTAAAGCAATGGTTTAAAAAAAGTATAATTGCAATTCTAATAAAGTCATTATTGAATCATGCAGTAGATTAGCGACTTTTTCACTTAAGTGAGGTGACGAAACAAATCGTATGATGTTTATCTAATGCTCCACACTTGAGAAAAAAAAAAAAAAACGCTGCACACTTGAGACTTTTTTTCCAGTCTATGGGTGAGACACATGCAAAAACATCGTTTTTTTACTGGTCAATTTTGAGATTTGGGGCTGTTTGTCTTCAATAACATGTCTTCTTTCAGACTTGTGGTGAAAAAAAGTCCAAAATACACAAATAGGTCTTTATTTTTCTACACCTTTAGTCTATTTGCGTCTGTAGATTTCTCATAAATTCAGTTGGCGTTCTAAAATCACCATGGTGCTCCGCGATTGCTGTCTGCACCCTGGAAAGCTCTCTCTCTAGCTCTCTCTCCCTCCCTTCACAGAAGTTATTGACAAAACGTCATTTGATGACACCCAGAAACATTCTCAAATGAAAAAAAAATCATACATAAATATTTATTGCATGATTAAATAGCTAAATAAATAACTAATACTAAAATAACACTGGACTAATTAAGCTATTTCTATAGGATCCACATATTTTACTTAAACTAAAGCTACCTTTTTGAACAAGTAGCTATCTAACAAAGTATGGATATATGATATTTTTAAATCAATATGCTCAAGATTAATTAGCCTTAACATAAGTAGATTTTGTTTATTCATCAATGCAAATTTACTGCAACTGCTGCTATGCAAATTGAATGGGATGTGGATAATAAACAAAAACAATTTGTTATATTAAATTTTATATTAGTTATATTAATTAATTAATTGTGTATTTATTTCTATGAATTATTAATGCTATTCTGCATTTATATAAATAAGGCTATTATATATATATATATTATATAAGGCTATTATAAATAAATTATATTATTATTATTATTATTTGTGAGTCGTACACTATTCATACATTGGATTCATTTATTTATTACAGTTTTTCTTTCACTTTTGTAAAGTGAAAAGTGAATACAAATTGTATTTGATTGTTTTGATTTAGAGCAGTGAATAACTAATAATAGGGTAACACTGTTTATTACTGATTTTAAAGGTTACTGAACTCTTGAAATGATTTGGATATACAGTTCAAACAACACAAGATTGGCCCCTCTGTATTAATCGTGGCCCCTCTTGTGCCCCCCAGTTGAAAAAATCCTAGAATCGCCCCTGCAGAGCAATGAGTAATTTTTATATGTTTGTTCAAAAATCTGACTCGGACGCAACAACCCAATATTGTAGAATTGAAAATTAAACTGAGAAACAATTATGCATTTGTTAATTATTCCAAAGAAATGGAAAATAAAAGTTTGAAGCCAATTTTTCATTTTGTTAATTTGTATGGTGCAAATTGGACAAAGCACTGCAAAGCATTACACGGACCATCTAATAACATTATTTATACATTTGGAAAAAAACAGCAATCAATTTAAGGCAAATATAAAAAATATAGTGATTAAAGTAATACCTGATAGAGCACTGATGAGACTGTTTCAGAATAAATTACATCTGTGCCAAAAAAAGTAACTTTTTTACTCTGACAAGTGAATGATTGATTTACTTGTCTGAAGGACAAGCTCATGTAAAAGCTTAATGTCGAGCCCTGTATTAGCAATGCTATTGTTGTGAGTTTCATCCTCTTTAATATTCATTTTTGTAATATTGTTATTGTTTGTCTTTTCATCATTGTTACTATGCACTTAAAATGGTTTGAGATGGATAGAAATGTCATCGCAGAGTGAGTTTAGTCTTTTTTAAATTCATGTTTGCAAGCTATTGTTTGAAGTTTTTCATTGATACAGTCATACACACTGCTATTTATTTATTTTTTTTGGATTAAATATTCTACCTAGTAGTGATATTGCTGTGAATTTCGTGTTTTTCAATAGTTATTTTTTATTTACTTTATTATAAATAAATATGATTTAAAATCATAAGATATGATTTTTGTTTTTTTCAGTTTTACTAGCAAACACTAACAGCAAGGTACATTAGTGTTAGTATTTTATAAGTATTAAATGTCCATACATTGCACTTGAAATAGAAGCTCTTGTGGCTCTTTTTGGTGAACTAAATGTATATATTTTTAAATATATATTTAAAAAAAAGTACAAGATTAGGCTAACTGAATATATGTGATATCAAATAAGGGTTAGCACAAATGTAATCTAAATGTAATCCAAAAGTAATCAGATTACGTTACCAAAAATGTGTAATCTAAGACATTATATTACTGACAACTTTTTTCATGTAATCTGTAATCAGTAACTAATTACAATTCATAAGTAATCTACCCAGCACTGATTATAATACTCGGCTTTCAACTAATTCATATATTTAGAGTAGATTTGAGTATATTATTGTTTTTTATAACACTTGCCTTCTTGATCAGTTTTCCTACATTTCCAGTAGATGCAGAAAATCCAAAATCCAGCGACAATCAACAGAGATCCAGCAGAGATCAACACTATCAGAGAGATGGAGACTGCAGGAACTGAAGAAGAGAAAAAGACAGACAGTCATTAATATAAGTGATTAAATCTGATCTACAACAGAAGACAGAGATCAGCTCAGTTAATAACTTGTGGAAGCACCTGAACATGTGAGACAGAGCTGAGTGATGTCCAGACGTTGAGTCTGGTTGCTGATGGGATTGTTGAGCACACAGCTGTAGCTGTTTTTATCCTGATATTCCACCTCCAGAGGTAGAGAGAGACTGATGCTGAGATCAGACACACTGATGCTGGACAATAAACTGTTTCCTTTGTACCAGGAGAGAGTCACATGACCCACATTCACCACTGAACACACCAATGAACAATTCTGCTCTGAGGATGAGGATGATGAAGAAGAACAGTTTCTGCTGATGACAGGAACAGGCAGACGAGCTGGAAATGTGAGTAAACATGTTGAGTAAATGTTCAGTGTTTTTATCTCAAAATGCTGAACGATTAAACATTTCAATATGTAAATAGTTATACTGTAGCATAATGTTGTTATGAAACAGTACATAAACAATAGCAGTATAAACAAAAATGACTCAAATATCACTAAAGTTTAGCTTTCTTTCCAAGACATTGCAACTTTTCTGTTTTTGTTTATTCTATTAATATGATTTAAACAGTTCACAGTAAGAATACGACACAAGGTTTAACAGAAGAATTAATATAATTATAGGCTTCACATTTCTGCTTTTAAATCCTCCAACAATTTGACATAAGTGCCTCACTGTAGACTTGAGATTGTCTTTAAAAAAACAAATAAACAAACAAACAAATCTTTTAAATAACCATTTTGCCACAAATGCTGTTGATGGAGCTCATCTTGTTCTGAATACTGCTTTAATAAAATAAGAACATGTGAAGAACAAGACAAATGATCTCTACTCACCATAGACAGAAACACTGAATGTTTTGGATGATTTTTTCGCTCCACTTATCTCTAGATGATAATCTCCAGAGTGTTCAGTTGAGATGTTAGTGATGGTCAGAGATCCAGTTTGATCGTCCAGCTTCAGTCTGTCTCTGAATCTCTCATCAGTATCATCAGATGTGAAGATTTGCTTCTTTTTCTTCATTTTAGCTATTTTAACCCTTTCAGCTCCAAATTTCCACAGTATGTCTTCATCTTCACGTATTTCAGTAACATTAGAGTTTAGAGTAACAGAATCTCCCTCCATCACTGACACTGAATCACCAAACACACCTGATCAACACGAACAGATGAAGGTAAAGTAGGAGATTTTAATTAATCAGCTGTTATCATTTCATTTCTTTTTTGACTGAGCAGAACTTTTAGAACTGTTTTTATATATATTTATATATATGTGTGTGTGTGTGTGTGTGTGTGTGTGTGCGTGTGTGTATAAAATGTCAACTGTCTTTAAATTACTGCGGTAAACTCTTAACTTCTCTCATTACAGAGAATCAAACAGACAGATAAATCATTTTTAAGTGCTTATAGATTGCCTGGAAATATTATTATAGTATCAATTAATATGGCAGCAGCATTTATGACAGATGTGATGTATATGTTTGGTTTTGGCTTAGATTCAGTGTGTTCTCTTCTGTTTTCTGTTGGCCTGTGTGACCGAGTTTTCTAGTTGGTGCCTAGTTGATGATTCTGTTCACATATTGTTAAATTAATTATAATATTACATCTGTGTATATATCGTATATTCTCTGTTTTGTTTAGTTCTTTGTCTGGGCTCGTCAATGTTAGTGGTTGTGTTTCCCGAGCTTCTCTGCCTGTTTTGTGGATTATTGAATAAAAATAATAATATTCACATGAAATATTCCAGGCTATTTAATAATTATTAAAACCATCATTAAAATCATTAAAAACATAAACAGTTTGTTTGCAGTCATGTGACTTAATGAGTTTACTTTAGAGTAATGGAGCACTGGGAATAAATGTAATCTACATTAAATGTAAAGTAAAACCAGGATCAAAATAATGGTTTAAATGTATGGTTTAATGGTTTAATGCATTGATTTAATCTCACATGCTTAATCTTTCATTTGTTTTAAATTCTCTGCTGTAGAGAAAAATCAATGTGTAAAGTTAAATAATTTATTGAAAACAAATATAAAATTTATTTTTTACAGAATTAAAAAAAATGGGTTTACATTTGAATGCAACTTCAAATAAGTTTTTGGCATTCTGAGCCTCCATGCAAGTTACATTTACATTTAAATCACTGCAGGGTGAGATAAGTATAAAAAAAAAATATATTTTAAATATATTTTTTTTTAGAACAAGAAGTGTAGCGCCAAAGTTTAAAACCTATTTCTGTGTATAACAGAATCTTTATTACTCTGAATTATTTTACATTTTATCAAAATATTTTTATAACTTACCAATCAGACTCCAGCAGCACAAACAGAACAAAACAAACACATGAAACATCTTCGTCAGTCGTTCAGCGTTTGATCTGATGAAACTCTCCGCTGAAAACACTCACGCTATAATGAATCCTCCCTCAACAGTTTGACCCTCCTAGTTCACACGCTGCATTTGCATATGATATAATGTTATAATTCATCTGGGCCTTATCAAGACTTTACCTCTTCTTAATGGACAAAACAATATACATACTAATATTCTAACATACTTTTTGACAGGTAGCTGTCTGACTTTGTTAAATGGCTAAAAGCAGAAGAATGTTGTGTTAATTGTGCATATACTATATTTCATGGTAAAATAGAACATAGTCAACCCAATCTCACGGCAATTTGTACATTTTTCACAAGGTGGCTTATTCGTACAAATTCGTACGACCACACTCGTACAAATTCATACTATTGTTGCCGAATCGTACGTATTTTACGATTTGCACAATTCGTATGAATTTGTACGAATGACCTACACCTAACCCCGCCCCTAAACCTAACCGTCACTGGGGTCGTATAAAAATTGTACGAATAAGCCACCTCGTAAAATACGTACGAATTGGTCGTGAGATAGCGTTGGCATAGTTGTAGTATTTAAAATGGTTGTGTATCAGTTTTAGTGCATGGAAAAGACACAGTACAAACACAGTGCCAGTTTTACTGAAGCTCATCTTCAAGTCAAACTGAAAGCCGCTTTGGTTTGTGTTCTTCAGAGATGTGGTTTGATCTGTTGCATGGACAAACAGCTTGTAGATGAGAGGGGGTTTTCAGAGCTTGTGTGTTTAGTTTGTAGGTTGAGTGTATCTTCCGGAGGAAAGAGGTGAAGCGTGGATCTATTTGTAAAGATGTGCTTATGAAACGAAACATAATAACAGTCTAGGACACGCTAAAGACACAGGTGAACGTAATGAGTAAGGAAACAGAACTAGGGAATGGGGAAGCCAAGGAAGAGGTCTTTGATTCAATATTAATCATAATCTCCTTACATGCACATCAAATGATACACAACTTTTAGACATACTTTTTTCACATGACTTCACCTGTTGAATATAGTGTTGTGCTGCTGTTTTAGCCACCAGATGGCGTCACTCAACATTGTGAATGAAAGACATGAGAGTGGAGAGGTGTAAATGTGAGTCAAATATATATTAGTAAAAGCAATTATCAGTCAGTCAATCTCTAATAATTATAATTGTCTGTATTTATCATTACAGAAAAAGTTATGAAAATACCCGTGTTCGTGTGGACAGGCATTAGGCTATTATCACCAAAGTAACTACACGAGATGAACAAAACGACTGATTGCAAGATTTAGTGTTCTTAAATAATCTATAATAGATTAAAACCTGTGTTTAAATGTGTTTGTTACTTATATTATAAATAGGCATCAGGAGGCAAGCAGAGATCATGTGTCTTATTGGGAGAAACAAGGCTTTTGAATCAAATGAATCAATTGCTTCGGAAAAAAATAAAAATTCACTGTTTTGAAGCGTTCGAAACTACTAGGTAAAAGCAGCGAAAACTCATGCATGAAACAGCTTTTACAAACCAATTGCAAATATTTGGCTGAAGCTTTAATCTAGTAAATGCAATTAACAAATAATAATAGCATTATTATTTAAAATAGTTTATGCATAATATGTGTTATTTTATTAAATTGTACAAAGTGTGTTGGCGCTAAACTCCACGGAGCAGGAACAGACACGCCTGTAATTTTTATTGTTTTATTTTTATGTAACCTTTGGACAGCAGCACTGTTATATACTTAATAATTTAATCAATAATCAAAACCGATGAAAACTAAAAACAGCCATCAAACATAAATTGTAACTCATACATTGCATTTATTCTCAAAATTTACCCAGATATTGACAGAAAAATAAGGATATGACCTGTAAAGAAAAGGTAGCAAGGATACTTATTAGAAAGACATCTTGAGCTGGAAATAACTTCTTCAACTAGAACTGCTTAACTGCAGGATCACTGCATGAGAATAAGATCATGATGCATATGCACACAAGGTATATATGATATTTTCTTATTTCACAGTAATATCACTGTTTATTTTGAGCATTATGTGTTTAATATTTAGTAGTAAAGCAGATTTTCTGTAGAGCAGAAGTCGACGGTTTTATGCGAGCGGGAATGGAAAAAGCCCTTCAACCACACGCTACTGACAGACACACTTTTCACAGCTCACACACACTCACAAACAGACATCAAACACAGACATCGAGCAGTACACATTCTCACTAATACGTTTCTGTCCAACAGATAAACCACATTTGTGCACACACGTAAATAAATGAATACATGAGAACACAGCGGGGTCTCCATTCCTTTCAATGAGCATTTTGCATCTTCTTTTTTTTTTTTTTTTTTTTGTATCACAAGGCAGATTCTTTTGAAGTGTTTAGGAGACTTTTTAGTCTTTAAGTATAACACGTATCCAACATAGATGTCACACAGTTGGGTCTTAAACTCAGAAACAGACTGAAGTTTGATCATCTTCTCATTTTGATTGGTGCATATTCCACATGATCGTCCTCTTGAACTTTCTAAAAACACATTACAAAAGATATAATTATAGTAAATGTGGTATGTTCATCCTGAAGATTGATTGAGATGTGATACATCTCTCTCTCTCTCTCTCTCTCTCTCTCTCTCTCTCTCTCTCTATATATATATATATATATATATATATATATATATATAAGTAACAAGTGTTTCTTGCATTAAATGAAGATCGTACAGCTTTTATAAAGATCTGATTGTGCTGTTGTGAGCGTGATGGATCATTATACAGGGCACACACATCTACATCTGCTGAAACGATATAAAGTCTCTCAACATAAATGAATAAATCATCTTACTGATGTCTGTGTGTTTCTTCTGTAGAACACTGGAGCAGCGTAAGTGATCTCTTCTTCATGACTCTCAACTGTTTCAACAATAAAAGATGCATTAAAACAACAGAACTCCATCCGAACTAACAATCTACCAACAACATTAATCATTCATATAGAATTGAGTTTCAGCTGCATCCTTACACATGTAAATATTGTTTATAAATGGAGAAAGCTTGTTATTTTTTTTAATTAATGCAGACTTTTGTTGATGATTTGCATTTACAGTATTATGATGCAGTTTAAGAAATGCAAAATCTCTCTCTCTCTGTGTGTGTGTGTGTGTGTGTGCGCACGTGCACGTGTGTGTATCAGTGACATGAATGAATAGTGCTACCCAGTGTCATTATATTCAAACATATGTGTAGTTTAATAATAATATTTAAAAAAAAATAATAAGTTAAGTCTCTAGAAATTTTCAGTTTACTTTTATAGAAATTATCTAGGGGGTGTTAACTGTGGAATAATTAGAACAATTTTGATTAAATTCTAATTAGAGCTATCACTTGACTAAAATGTTGGTTGCACTTTATTTTACAGTATGTGTACTAACATGTAGTGTACTTACAGTGTATTTATCTAAGAAAGTTCTAGTAATACAAGGTAACTACATGGGGTAGGGTTAGGTTCAGGGTTAGTACCTAGTTATTACACAGTTATTGTTATTACTATAATAAGTACATAGTATGTACATGAGGAACAGGACTGTAAAATGAAGTGCTACCAAAATATTTAAAATACACTTTAATTGCTAAAGTCAGTCTATAACTCTTGCCTGCTTGATCAGTTTTTCTGTGTTTCCAGCAAAACCAGAAGATCACGACTGCTGTGACGATCAACAGAGATCCAGCAGCAGCAGCAGAGATCGACACGATCAGAGATGATTGTGAAGGAGTCTGTCCATCCAGCGCTGTAATGATAATAGAGAGAAATACATGTGTCCGTCTGATCTTCAAAAGAAGACAGAGATGAGCTCAGTAAATAATCACATATATCAGCTCTGCTGTACCTGCACATGTGTGACAGAGCTGAGTTGAGTCCAGATGTTGAGTCTGGTTGCTGATGGGATTGTTGAGCACACAGCTGTAGCTGTTTTTATCCTGATATTCCACCTCCAGAGGTAGAGAGAGACTGATGCTGAGATCAGACACACTGATGCTGGACAATAAACTGTTTCCTTTGTACCAGGAGAGAGTCACATGACCCACATTCACCACTGAACACACCAATGAACAATTCTGCTCTGAGGATGAGGATGATGAGGATGATGAAGAACATTGTGAAGAGTTACTGCTGATGACTGGAACAGGAAGATGAGCTGGAAACGTGAGAAAAGGGAGAAATCCAGGTAAATCGGCAACAGTCGTATTTTGGGCTCAATGTGTTGTTCAGAGTGTTTACAGTCGGTCAGTGTTTTTATCTCAAAATACTGAATGATAAAATATTTCAATATGTAAATAGTTTTATAATATTCTGGTTTCAGCACCAATTAAGCTCAATTGACAGAATTTGAGGCTTAATGTTCCCTCAAAAAAATAAAATTATATATATATATATATATATATATATATATATATATATATATATATATATATATATATATATATATACACAGTACAGACCAAAAGTTTGGACACACCCTCTCATTCAAAGAGTTTTCTTTATTTTCATGACTATGAAGATTGTAGAGTCACACTGAAGGCATCAAGGTCTATTTGACCAAGAAGGAGAGTGATGGGGTGCTGCGCCAGATGACCTGGCCTCCACAGTCACCGGACCTGAACCCAATCAAGATGGTTTAGGGGTGAGCTGGACCGCAGACAGAAGCCAAAAGGGCCAACAAGTGCTGAGCATCTCTCGGGGAACTCCTTCAAGACTGTTGGAAGACCATTTCAGGTGACGACATCTTGAAGCTCATCAAGAGAAAGCCAAGAGTGTGCAAAGCAGTAATCAAAGCAAAAGAAGAACTTACAATATGACATATTTTCAGTTGTTTCACACTTTTTTGTTATGTATATAATTCCACATGTGTTAATTCATAGTTTTGATGCCTTCAGTGTGAATCTACTATTTTCATAGTCATGAAAATAAAGAAAACTCTTTGAATGAGAAGGTGTGTCCAAACTTTTGGTCTGTACTGTATATATATATATATATATATATATATATATATACTGTATATTTGTCCCTACTGGTGTTACAGTGAAATACTAACAATGGAAGTCAATGGAGCCCATCAGTAAATGTTAAAATACCGTAGTAAAGACACCGTAAATAAACAGTATAAACAAAAAATCCAATTTTATAACTTTATTTCCCAGACATTGTAACTCCTTAAACCTTAAAATTATTCTATAATTACAATATAAACAGTTTACAGCTGAAATAATACACAAGGTTTAACAAGAATACATCTAAATGTCTTTATAAAATGATAGGATTCACATTTCTGCTTTTAAATCTTCCAAAAATTAATTTGACATAAGAGCCTAACCGTAACCTTCAGTTTTGCTTTAAAAAAAACAAAGTAAATAAATATATATTTATTTATTTTTGGTAATGAAACAATGTGCCACAAATGCTGTTGATGGAGCTCAGCTTGTTCTGAATACTGCTTTAATAAAATAAGAACATGTGAAGAACAAGACAAATGATCTCTACTCACCATAAACAGAAACATTGAATGTTTTTGATGTTTTTTTCTCTCCACTTATCTCTAGATGATAAACTCCAGTATGTTCAGTTGTGATGTTTGTGATGGTCAGAGATCCAGTTTGATCGTCCATCTTCAGTCTGTCTCTGAATCTCTCATCAGTATCATTATATGTGAAGATTTGCTTCTTTTTCTTGATTTTAGCTATTTGAGACTTGTTAGCTCCAAATTTCCACAGTATGTCGTCTTGTTCATGTATTTCAGTAAGATCAGTGTTTAGAGTAACAGAATCTCCCTCCATCACTGAATCACCAAACACACCTGATCAACAAACAGAGTTTACACTGATTAAAGTTTCTGATGGATTACAGAGCCTGACATCAGATGTAGTTTTTTGCACATGACCTTGAGAACATCCAGAATAACAGCATAACATCAAAAAATAAAAAATAAAATAAAAATTAAAGGAAATATATTTACATTTATTCATTTAGCAGACGGTTTCATCCAAAGCGACTTACAGATGAAGACAGTGGAAGCAATCAAAAACAACAAAAAGAGCAATGATATATAAGTGCTATAACAGTCTCAGTTAGGTTTACACAGTACACGTAGCATGGGATTTTAAATAATAGAATAAAAAGAAAACAGATAGAATAAAATAAGAATAGAGCAAGCTAGTGTTAGAGGTCTTTTTTATAATTTTATAATAAATGAAAAGAAAAATTTATAGAATACAAAAAGATTAGAATTCTTTCTTTTTTTTTCTTTTTTTTAGATTAGAATTAGAATAATGAGTGTTAAAGTTAGAGGGTCAAATAAAGATGGAAGAGATGTGTTTTAAGCCGATTCTTGAAGATGGCTAAGGACTCTGATTGAGTTGGGGAGGTCATTCCACCAGAAGGGACGATTTCATTTAAAAGTCCGTAAAAGTGACTTTGTGCTTCTTTGGGATGGCACAATCAAGCGACGTTCACTTGCAGAACGCAAGCTTCTAGAGGCACATAAGTCTGAAGTAACGAATTTAGGTAAATTGGTGCAGAGCCAGTGGTAGTTTTGTAGGCAAACATCAATGCCTTGAATTTTATGCGAGCAGCTATTGGAAGACAGTGAAAATTGATAAACAGAGGTGTGACGTCTATTCTTTTCAGCTCATTAAAAACTTATCTTATAATATGAACAGGCTGATGTTAAAAGCACCACTTAATTTTAAACACAAGTTAAAAATCCAGGGATTATAATTCTGATTAAAGCTTTCATCTGTGGTTAATTTTTTCCATCATGATGGATTTACTATTAAACAACAAAAATGTTAATGTTCCAAAATATATTTATAGTATCAATTAATGGAGTAAAATGGCAGCTTCATTCATGAAAAAAAAAAATGAAATAAATAAACTATAACAACATATAACAAACTATAACAACCCTGAGATCCCCTTTATAGTAGTATTATTATTGCTAAATGTCCGTTTTAAACAAGCACATGACCCAGCAAACTGTAATACTTTGAATTTTTATACTAAATTTTCTAGTCTATTTAATTTATAAAAACATAAATGCATTAACCTCAGATATGAACTCAAAGCAAACAGGTTTCCAAAACCAGCTGTGTTTGTAGTAATACGACTTATTTAAGAAGTTTTCTTTAAAATAATGGAGAGACTAAAGTTAATCTCTATTAAATGTAAAATAAAACCAGGATCAAAATTAAGGTTTAAAAATCTGCTTATTTTTTTTTTAATAGTTTAAAGTTTGGTGCCATGGACTATTAATTATGCCTTGATTTAATCTAGATTTAAGATTAATTGCTATGATGCAACACATGCCAAATATTTAATTTCTTTTAAAGTTCTTTAGTAGATGAAAATCAATGTATAAAGTTACATGATAAAAAAAAAAAAAAAAAAAAAAAAGATAATTATTGAAGATTAAAAGTGCCAGTTAAATTGTGTTTTATATATTCAATAAATATTTTAAATAAATGACGCCTTTAGATCAGTAGACAAATCCGGCTCACTGAACCCGTCTTTAATAATGTTCTTACACTGAAAAAAATAAATGTAATTTGAACATTTCTGTCAGAAATAAGTAAATAATAATACTACAAAAGCTGTCACTGGGGCAATAACATTTCACTTTTGTACCTTGTTTATCCATAAAAGTTGGATAGTAGTATCTTAAGTATCTTAAATGTATTTTATAACTAAAGTGTTCTTATTAAAAGTGTACCACCTCAGTGACAGTTATTGTACCTTTTACTGTACGTCTGAAATTGTGGTAGCCACTGTGAAATAAAAAAATAACAAAACTTAAAGATAACAAAAAACTTACAAAAACGTAACAAAAAAATAACAAAACTTTTAGAACTTACCAATCAGACACCACCAGCACAAACAGAACAAAACAAACACGTGAAACATTTTCTTCAATCGTTCAGTGTCTGATCTAACAGAACTATCTGTTAAAAACACCCGAGTATGAGTCCTCCCTCAAAAGAGTTTGTCCCTCCCAGTTCTCACGCTGCATTTGCATGTGATATAATGATTTAATTTAACTGGCTGTTATTCAGAATTGAGCTGTATATCTGTTGTGTATTTCAATTATCAGTTTTATTGAATTGCAAAATCAACCGTGGATGGTCTCACAGTGCCAGTTTTAATGACGCTCATCTTCCGAGTCAGACTGAAGGCTGCTGTGGTGATTTTTCTAGAGATGTGGTTTGATCTGTTAGATAGATGGATAAACAGTTTGTGTGTTCGAGTGCTCACTCAGAGCAGAGGTGTTTAATCTGTAGGTGAAGAGTATATTGTATATATATATATATATATATATATATATATATATATATATATATATATATATATATATATATATATATACACACCAAATTCTGTCAGAAGAAGTCCAATATGACTGGATTATTAATATATATATATTTTTTTTTTTGCATTTTTTTATTTTCCTGAGGTTGACAGAGGAAGCAGATGAAGATCCACCAGATGGCGCCACTCGATATTGTGAATGAAAGTGATGAGAGTAGGGCAGTGTAAATATGAGACAAAGATATCGGCAAAACCATTTCTCAGTCAATCTCTAATAATAGTAATTGTCTGTTTTTATCAGTATATTTACAAGTCAAGTCTGTCTTCAGGCCCTATAACAGGATTAGCCTGTGTTGTGCTGGTGTGATTCACTATCACTGCAATAACAAGAGCAGGACAAAAATAAGCTTTACTAGCTATCTATGCTACTAGTAGCTAGTTACTCCCCAACACTGTTTTATACAGTGAAGACTATCCAGTTTTATTTTTAATTTCTATCTTGCAATAAGCTAATCAAACTGACGCTCTCTATATTTCACGTGTTTGGCTATTTGTTGCACGTAACACTTACAGATGCACATGCTCCAGGGTTAAACTCTGGATCAAACTCTGAGTTGACAGAGAGTGTTATATTGAGCATTGTGAAACTGATCTGAATCTGATCTGAACCAAGTTGGATTTGCTTGGTTTTGTCAACTCTAAACCTACTATGAAAGAATTCCCTTTTCAAAACTGGTCTCTCATGTTGCGTAAAACTCTGTGGGGAAACTCCTGTTTACTCTGAACACTGAAGTCTGATTGGTTCATATTTGTGTTTCTATATGTAAAAAATGCATTTCAGCTCACCAAAATGGGAGGAGCTGGCAGGCTATATGGGTTGGTGCTGAGTTACAAGGCTCGAGCGATCTGATGCTGGCACAGGTCCTGCGTGCTTCAATCTCCCGTAGCAGTTTGATTCGCTGGTGTATTTCACACATGAGATCAGTGCTACTCATCTGCAGCGAGGAGTTTGATATCTTTCGGCAGATCAGAGGAGGAAGCTGTCACTGACGGCTCTATGTCACTGACAGCTTTAGATGCAGAGGACTGGGCTTGCTTCGGAGAGGATCCTGGCACCCTTCTCCCCAAAGAGTCAGCACGGGACAGCTTGGACAGTGAACTGATCCCCACCCTCACCAAGGCTGTGGAAGATTGTTTGGCTCCAGGAGAGCCCAGCCACAGCTGCTTTGACAAATAGTTCCTGTCAGGACGTTGTAAATGAACTTACCAAGGCGAGGCACTCCATCTACTCAGAGCGAATCCACTCTTCTGCTTCTGCCGCCTTCACCTTGATGGAACTGATGAAAAGGGATATGACAAGCTCCCCCCTCTGAAGATTGAAAACCAAGGCAATGCACCCATCCAAGACCTGCATGACCACCTGCGGGCCATGCTCTCAGTGCTGGAAAGGAAGGCAGTGCTTCAAATGTTTCAAGCCAAACATCCGTCAATGGACGAGTCTGGCCTGAGTCCTAAGGATTTTTTTTTGACTCCCTGGTCTTCCTGTTATTCATTCAGCCCTGCTGTGGACGGATGCTCAGACAGCTTCACTGCAGTCGTCTACTTGAGTTGTCGCAGGCCATGCACTACTTCCTTCCTAAATGCTCCAGCTCGGCAGCTAGTTCAAGTCACCAGAAGCCTCTGTCTTCCCACCAGCTTGCAAAGCTCACTCCATCTCCAGCTCAGCCTAGAGGCCTGCATTCCTCCGACCACATATTTTGCGCCGCGGGTTTAAATTTCAGACTAAAACATGGTAGCGGTCGGTAACTCTGGTGTAATTTGAACGGGAGTGGTCGGTCATTCAATATCACGTCCTCGACGTCCTTTCAGAACAGCATATCTTCGCTTTACTTAATCTTAATCTTATCGACCACCCAGTATAGGCTACAGCCTGCCCTGCACTCAGGACCATTATGCACGTGCTGCATGCATGGACAAGTTTTTTTTCTGCGTAATGCATTGTATTTGAGGGGTCTGTGCACGCAGCATGTGCATAACGGTCCTCAGGGCAGACTGTACCGGTGGTAATGGCAGAGCAAAATGTGGATGCGCTGTCCTTGAAGGACATTCAACTGGGACTGGAAAATGGCCAGTTAACTGCTAAGAAACCCACATCAGGCAAGTCTGATGTATGGGAGTCTTTTTCATGTATCATAGAAGCAGATGGAAAAAATACCCTTTGCACAATGTGATAAATGCCTAAGTGTTCCCGTTCAGCAGTCACAAGACTGGAACCTCGGGTTTAAGGCGGCAATCATGCATCATCACAAAGGGTCAAACTAAACTGACATTTACAAAGTCAAGGCCGGTGCCAGAGCAGTTTAAAAAAGACACAACAGAAAAATGTGTTGAATTTGTTTGCCAAGACATTCGACCGTATGATACTGTCTCCGGAAAAGGTTTTAATCAGCTGGCCCACCATTTGGTTGACACAGCAGCAAAAATCGTTTAAATGTAAGTGAGATACTTCCACATCCAACAACAGTATCAAGAAATATTGAAAAGAGGGCTCAGAGTCTGCATAGACATGTTGTTGATGATATCACTGCAGTAATACACAAATTCGAATGTACAATTACAACAGACATATGGACAGAAACCTATCGCAAACCGTCTTTTTTGTCGGCAACCATACATTACGTTAATGAGCAATCTGAGCTACATTCAAGAGTGCTTTTTGCTGTCCCTTTTGACCCAAGCACCTCAAAGACAGGTGAAAATATTTGAATGCACCTGCTGCAGAATCTCAGAATATTTGGCATTGATGCGACAGAAATGGGCAGAAAGATCGTTTTTGTCACAAATCGTGGAGCCAACATGATCAGTGCCTTATGAGGATACACAAGACTAAACTGCACAGCGCACATACTAAACGTGACTCTGTCCAGTGCGTTTGGTCCTGCCTTAATGGAAATGTCTCCAGAGATTGCAGGGCTTCTAACTGATGTCAAAAAATTGATCACATATTTCAAACACTCAGGACAGCAGGCCAAGCAAAAAATGTTACTGAAACAATCCGTAGAGACACGGTGGAACTCACATTTTGACATGCTGAATTATGTTTTGGAACTGTATGAAGACATCGCATCTGTGCTGACTCAGAGCAAACCATGACAAGATCATACGCATCAACTCCAGCACGCTCAAGTTACTAGTATCATTCCTAAAACCCTTCAAAGAGGCAACTGACAACTTGGAAACCGACAAGACAACTCACTCAAGAAGTGCCTCACTAGTTCTTCCAGCTAATATTTCAGATTGGGAGTGCAATGAAGAATCTGTTGGATCGAAATCATGAGATATACAGATTCAGGAGTACATGTCCATGCAACTTGAAGTCAACAAAAAGTAAATTAAATGGTTTTCGTTCATTCCATATATTGCCTACAATTTTGAGATGTTAATGTTTTGTTAGTTATTGTTGAATTTAGATCATTTCTTTTGGAGGAGAGACGTTGAAATCGTCGTCGGCACATTTTTCGCAGTGATGTTAAATTTTTCAAAGAGTGTATATATATCGGGAATGGGTGGGTGCGGATATAACCCCAGCAGGAGCTGGCGGGAGCAGGACTTAAAAAACAGTCCCGCGCAGACCTCTGGCTCAGCCTATGCCCACATCAGAGCTTGAGCTCCGGCAGCACCCTCAGATGGTTAACCTCCACCTCTTTCCTAAGCGCCAGGGACCCAACAGGTCACTGGTGTCCATATATATTTCCAAGTCGGGAAAACTATTTTCTGAAGTAAATAAAAAAGTACTGTTAGATAAAGAGCAACACCATGTCTATACCAGATGAAACACTGTGATCTCTGTAAATCCATTAGCCCTTGTCAGGAGTAACACATGCATGTTGAGTATGTCATAAATAGTTTATGTTAAAGTACGTTTGTAGGCCTGCAAAATTAAATAACCCTTCAACACAGAAATACTGTGTATTAGTCACAGAACACTGAGGTGCAAACAGTACAAACACTAATTTTAAATAGGTTAAAACATCCTATCGTATCCTTTTGATCTGCTCCCTTCTGAAGGTAATAATAATGACGGTTGGGCCGTTATTCAGATGTCTGTTCACTGACCCCCTGCTGCACATTACACACACCTCTTCAATCAGCAAGCTTCAATCAGATTAAATGACTGCAACACATCTTCTTGCAACACAGTCATGAGTGATCTTATCGGTTTTCTTATTTTTGGTTGCTGAATCAGTTCACACGTCCTCCTGTGTCTGGACTGCATTAACAAGAATACAGATGAGTTATAAACAACAGAGTTTGCATTCTTATGTCGATTTCGGAATTAGTATTTGCAGTCCTAAAAAAAATGATCTATGTTTCCTGATGTGGCAGCACATCCTGCCTACAGCAATCATCAACAAAGATCCAGCAGCAGCAACAACAGGGATCAGCTCTATCCTGGAGAATGAGAAGGATAATGTGAAAGATTCCACTGGAACGGCTTAAGAGTCTTCAACGACAGAGATCAGGTCAGTCAATAATTACTAATATCAACATTGATATACCTGCAGATGTTTGACAGAGCTGAGTGATGTCCAGATGTTGAGTCTTGTTGCTGATGGGATTGTTGAGCACACAGCTGTAGCTGTTTTTATCCTGATATATTCCATCTCATAATGCTTTAGTCAGTTCATGGCCTGATCCTCTACCTTTGCTACATTCCTCTTATTCCAGAATGGACTTGGACCTTGTAGTTCTGGACGATGGTGTCAGGTAGTTTGAAAGGGAGCCTCAAGTTCTCTTGCTTGTAGCCCAGGATGATAGATTGCAGGGGAAGCAGTAAGGTGTTTCTTCAAAACAGTGCCATGTTGGAGAAGCATTGCAGGAGGCTTAGGCATTGCAGATAAAGCTGTTGGCTTTGCAGTCCATCTTCTCAGCTGCTGTCAATGTGATATCACACAACTTTAAGAGCCACATCAGACATTGGTAAAGGGTAAACTCATAAAACCAGACCTTTCCTGGGAGAAAGTTTGGTCATATTTGCTCAACGCATCCAACAGATGAGATATCACAGAGGCGGCCATGTACTTGTCACATGGAGCCTTCTGAGACTTTTTACAGTTTTTTTTTTTTTGTCTGATGACTGTGTGTTACATGTTTAAAATGTACAGACTGCAGCTAGATCATCAGACTGGATCTCTGACCATCACAAACACCAGAATCAGTAAAACATACTTGAAATCATATTTCGAATGATCACTGTTAAAGTAAAGAGCCCAAATCTTAACCCTTCACCTGATAGGTCGCATATGTTGTCAGAACACCAGCAGTTTAGCTGCAGTTCTTCAAAAACACACTAGATAGAGCAATTTATTAGTTCAATCAATATACAACTGAAGATCAATGTAGAAATTTGTACATTTCAAAGGATTAAACTTTTGGCATTTAATCTAATCAGTTAACTGTTTAACTCTGCAATATGAACCCAATATCTAAAACATTTATTTAATATAGGCTACTTACATTAGACGGTGGAGGTGATTCCTGTATTGTTCCTCTAAAACTTTGTATTCAAGGACACAACTATCAGGATGTAAACAGATAACTTTTTATTCCACTTCTCCCTCGTAATCCTCTACCTTCAACACCTCTTCAGTGCCCCACTGGGGCCAAAACATGTCATTACATCTCCCCTTTTTAGATGAAAGTTTAACTGTTTTAACAGAACCTTTAAATAACACAATACCTTCAACAGTATGGGTACTTTGTTATTTCACTCACTTAACTTATGATTTTACGAGTTTCTTCAAATCCTTTTTCAAGCTTAAAAACATTCAAAGAGAAATGAACAGAAGATATTTTACTTCACAGTAGCCCTTTTTGTAGACTTTATCCTAAATTAACTGGAAAATTCAATGAATCAGAACATGACTTTTCTAATGAATATTTCACTTTTCAAACAGAGAATTACTTTTTTTTATCCTCTGTGGGTGTATGCATGTGTTTCATGTTCAAAGGTCCAGTCTCTCAGGAGCCTTAGACAGTCTCCCTGACCTAGTCACCGTCATATCACCTGATGCTGGAGGCACTGGAACTTCCCTGAGGTGTGAACGGTTGCGTCGCAGCCGTCCTCTCTCCGGGGTCTCCACCTCGAATGAGCGTGGTGTCTGCGCCTGACTAACAACAGTCCCTTTTGTGTATGTGGGTTTGATCCACACATGCTGTCCAGGCTGGAGAGGTGGTAAGGTTTGAGTACGGTGTCTCCGATTGATCGTTTGTTGCTGTTGCAATTTCAACACTGTGTCCTTTTCTCTGAACCTCTCAAGATCGGGCCACTGTGGTTGTAACTGCTCCAATGATATGGGGACTGGTGTTCCAATTTTCCTCCCCATCAGCAGCTGTGCTGAGGAGCTCCCGTGTGCCAATTGAGTGGCCCTGTAGGCCAGCAGAGCTTTGTGGAAATCTCCCCCTTTCACTAAGAGAGACTTCACTGTTATAGCGGCCCGTTCAGCCTCCCCATTGCTGTGGGGGTAACGGGGACTGCTTGTCACATAGGCGAAGTCATAATCCTGTGCAAACTGAGCAAAATCGTGACAGGAGAATTGCGGCGACGAGCACTTCTGGGCATCCATATCTGACAAAAACAGCTTTAAGTCTGGCAATAGGCTGTTTTGCTGATGTGCTCCCAGGTAGCGAACAAACTTTGATATAGCGAGAGAAGTAGTCTATCACAATAAATAGTTCCCATTCTGCCATTGGAAGAGATCAGCAGCAACCCTCTGCCATGGTCTGTTTGGTAGTTCTGTTGTGAGCAGAGGCTCGACTGGTGTTTGAGCTTCACGTGCGTAAATCTCACATTCTCTCGACCATTTGCTTTACAGCAGACGTGATACCTGGCGACCAGACTGATTCTCTGGCCCTGGCTAGGCATTTGTTGATACCTTGATGTCCCTGATGCAGTCTCTGCAGGATGTCAGTTCTCATGCACTCAGGGATTATAAGTCTCTCTCCTTTCATAAGCAGTCTTCTTCCTTCATGCAAAACTGACCTATTGGGCCAGTAGGGCAGCAGCTGCTCATGCACACCTCGTCTGTGTCCTGGCCATCCATTTGCAATGTATCGGCTGAGACGTTTGCAGGTGTTATCTGAAGTTTGTGCACTCTTAATCTGTTCCAGCTTTGTTGGTGTGGCTGGCAGGCTTTCAACTATGCTGTCCAGGTAAGGTTTGCATTCTCTTGCCAGGTCTTGCTACACCTCTGCGGCATCAGAGGTCATCTAGTGCTCTGGATTTCAGGAGTGTTATGAGTGGCTTGTGATCAGTTCTTATGCTAAAGCCCAGTCCACTCACGTATCCACGCAAGCGCTTGCATGCCCAGGTCACAGCCAAAGCCTCCTTTTCTGTCTGGGAATATCTTGGGCTGTACTGGGCTAACCCAGTCTCTGATCCCAATTCCTTTTTTGTCTCCAGGAATGCTTTCTGTTGGGGTACTCCCCATGTCCAGCTGTTCTCCATCTTCAACAAGTCACGAATGAGCTTTGTCAGATCTGGCAATCGTGGCAAAAATTTGCCCACAAAGTTCACCATGCCCATGAAACGGCGAATATCCGCCACATCCTTTGGCTCTGGCATCTCCAAGATTTCCTTTATTTTTCCTGGATCAGCTCTGATGCCCTGAGAATTTATGACATGACCCAGGAAATGGATCTCTGTCAGGGCAAACTGGCATTTCTCATTTAGAGTGAGCCCAGCCTCTCTGAATTTCTATAGCACCCTGTGCAGTCTGTCGTCCACGCGTCTCTTTGACTTTGGCCCAGAGAGGAATGGCTACACGTCGTGGGGCCGAGAGGGCATAGGGTGCCGCGTTGTCTCTCATCTAAATTTTATACTCCCCTTTTAGGATACCCAGCCCTAAATACCTCGGGGTAAGTGGAGCGAAAGTGTTTTTCTGCATCGTCAATGCTATTGAGCTGAGGGATCATCTGTAGTCTGCGGATAGCTGGGAGGCCCAATAAGGGTATGGTCAGGTCCTTGACGATGAACACCTCCTCCTCAATCTTTCTGTCCCCTCTCTGAATGACTGCATGCACTAGCCCTTTTACGTCCAGAGGTTGGTTGGCGGGGCCCAGCAGGGGTCTGCACGGCGCTGAGTGTCTGCCATATCTATCCTGTTTGAATTATGTTTCTGGGATAGCCGTCACGGATGCACCTGTGTTTACTTTAAAGCGTAACGGGCTGCCATTTATGGTGAGTATTTCAGTCCATGTGGATGCCTGGATAGTCAACCGCACCCAGATAAGGCACCTCATCCACTTCAATTGAATCCATCTTTTGAGCTGATCTGCACACTGCCGCGGAATGTCCCCTTTTTTGACATTTTCTACACTCAACGTCTTTTGCTGGGCATTCAGTCCATTAATGTTTTGGGTTTTTACCACACTTCCCACAATGTTTTGGCTTTGATGAGGTAGGCTGAGGCTGAGAATAGCTTCCGCGTTGGAAAGATTTTTTCTTTGAGCCAGACTTTTACTTTTATGAGACATCAGCTGAATCAGCTGACCGCAGAACAGCTTGTTGCTTTTTCACTTCCTCGTGCTGCCTCACTTGAACTATAGCTGTAGCTAAATCCAACTTTGTTTGTTTCAGACAAATTAGCATCATGTACGCCGACAAAAATTCTATCTCGAATAATTTCCTCACGTAAGACGCCATATTTACAATGTTCAGCTAACTTGTTCACTGCTGTGATAAAGTTTTCTGCAGATTTGCCGACATCTTGACATCGTTTATTGAACTTGGTTCGTTCGTAAATTACATTATGTACTCCTACAAAATGTTCATCAAAGGCTTTTTTTACCTCGTCAAAGTCCTTTTCTTTCTCATCCGTCAACTGCAGCGAGCTCAGAATATCGTCAGCCTTATCCCCCATTGTATAAATGAGAGAATTCACCTGGTATGCGCTGTCTTTTTCTTTCAGTCCAGACGCCATTCTGAAGCGTTCAAACCTTTTGATCCATGCGGGCCACGAGCTTGGCTCAAAGTCGAATGATCCCGGTGGTTTGATAGTGAATATGTGGTCCATCCTGTGTGCTTTAACTTGCTGCTAGCTGTTATTGCTCTCGCCAACTCGCTTTTTCTTGCCCTACAGGCATGGGCGTAGGTTTGGGGGGGACGCTAGGTACTAGTCCCTATCAATATTTTGAGATGACTAATTTGTCTCCACCAATATTTAGCAAGCTACTTTGAACTGCTATTTGGATCTTTGCACTGTTATTTGGATCGATTCTAACGGCTAGGATGACGATAGTACAAGAAACGCTGTAATTTGATTAGCGGCGAGGTATCTGACAGGCTACACGTGCGGGCCGGGACTACTTTTGTGCTTTCACTAGCAGCGAGCAGGTGGTGTATGTGCGTGCGCGCACGCATGTTGACGACGCCGACGGTAAGGGCTGTCTCTCTGCCACATACAAAGGCCAGGGTAAAAACATTTTAATATTCCATTTTTTTTGCCCCTTATTGTACTTTGTAGATGTCACCCAAGAAGAAGAAAAGGGACATAAGAAGCTTTTTCATAAAGCAGAGTCAGAGTGTAAGTAGGCAAAATAACTAGCTAGCCACACAAATAAACAAGCAGTAGTGACTGACCAGGCTTTCAAATGCAGATTCTACTTTGGAAAATAGTATTAACTGGTGATAGTATGTGTTACCCAGGATGATGGAATGCTACGTGTATGGGGGTTTATGGGGGTGTCCCCACCAAAGCTGAGACCAAACCTACGCCCATGCCTACAGGTCCCGTGTTTTCACTCAACACACCATTAAAGCTGCTCCGATTTCTTGTCTGTGCCACTAGACTCTGTCTGTCGTGGGTTATTCGTCTCTGACAATCTGTTCAATTCTGATGTGCAGTTGGAACTTATATATATATAATTTTTTCATATATATATGCAGGATTTTATTTAGCCTTAGTAAACATGACCGCTTTGAAAGGATAGGATGTGTGGCCAAGTATGGTGATCCATACTCTGAATTTGAGCTCTTGTGAGTAGTGAACACACACACACACATTTGTTTTTGTGTAATGTGGGTTCATCCCATAGGCGTAATGGTTTTTATTCTGTACAAACTGTATATTCTATGGGCCTACACCAACCCTACACCTAACCCTAACCCTCACGGGTTAGCATTTTTCATGTGCATTTTTACTTTCTCAAAAAAACTAATTCTGTATGATTTATGAGTGTTTTGAAAAATGGGGACATGGGTTATGTCCTCATAAGTCACCCTCTCCTTGTAATACCTGTGTCATACCCATGTCTTTATACAGAGTTGTGTCCTGATATGACACAAAAACAAGAGCAAACACACACACACACACACACACACATATTCAACATTTTACAAACCCCAAATCTCAGCCCAGGCTATGAGTAAAATTAATCAGTTCCCTCAGTTCATGTGTAAAATTCTAAACAACTAACAGAACATTTTGCGATGACATTACATTTGATGAAATCTGAATATCAGAGTATTTGGAAATCAAAATATTGAGAAATGAACTCTCCAACACACTGCAAATCCGACTGTAACACATGCAACCACAAAAACTTAACAAAATAAACTGAATGCCCAATGAAATTAAGTTTATTTAAGTTTATTCAATGAATGTGTGAAGCTTAAAGGTCGCCCACTTTATCTCACATATTAAACTCTATAGCAAAAACATTCTGTAACACACAAAGCATGAACTGTCACAATAATATTTAGTGTAGTGTGTACATGTAGTGTCTCTTTAGATTCTTTGTCTTTCACCTTGAGCGAGTTCTCCTTTGATATGTGGCCACAACCACCTGTGTCATACTGCATCAACCAAAACCAGTTTATTTCGGGTTTCAACCTAATTTGTTTTAACTATGGACAGGAGCCCTGCTAAATCTACTCACAGTTGATGAAAACTAAATACATCAAACATGAATCATAAAACATACATTGCATTTATTCTTTAAATGACCCAGACATTTGCAGAAGAAAAACAAAACAACACAGGATATGACCTTTATGGGGGAAAAAGCTATCAAGAATAGTTCTGCTTAGAAAGATGTCTTGAGCTGGAAATAACTGAAACTATAGCACTGCTTAATTGCAGGATCACTGCATGAGTATTAAAAAAAAATACTGATGCATGTGCATAAGTATATACTAATACAGTTATATCTCTGCTTGATTTGAGATATTTTTGTCAAACATTAGCATTGATAAGTTCAGTATTATATAGTAAAGTGGTTTGTCTGTAGAGCAGAAGTCGACGGTTTTATGTGAGCGGGAATGGAAAAAGCCCTTCAACCACACGCTACTGACAGACACACTTTTCACACCTCACACACACTCACAAACAGACATCAAACACAGACGTCCAGCAGCAGACTCATTCTCATGCACAAGCATTTGTGCACCAGCAGACCAAACCACATTTCTGTGCAGATATAAATAATCAATACCACAGCAAGGGCTCCGCTCCTTTTGATCAGTAGTTTGCATCTACTGTTTGCACTTGAAAATGCTCCATTTGGCTAGAAGAGTTACATAAACATCCTTCTATTACACTGTAGCATCTTTTGAAGTTTTAGGAGACCATTCCATTAATCCGTTATTAATTATCATTCTTTAAAACCCCTTTAGGATGATCCTGCTGAATGATTTCCTGATGCAAACTGGTGTTCGAAGTACATAGAAAAACATTGACGTTTAGTCTTCATCTAATCATAATCGGTGTATATTCCACATGAGTGTTCTCTTTAACTTCCTGTAAAAACTGCACAACACAAGATAATAAGAACAATGTGATAGTAACATAAGGCTTTTATAAACATCTGTCAGTGCTGATGTGTGTTAGATCTAAATCAATGTCCATTATAATATTTATACCCATTTCTGCCACATAAGAAAGAAAATCATGCTCTGCTAGATCATAATTCCGACATAAAATGGCAAAATTGTGACATACTTAGTCAAAATTAGTATTGTATCTCATATCTCATTAAAAGTATCTCATAATTATGACTTAAATTGCATCATTTTGACTTATAATTACGAAGGTGGAAATGGACTTCCATTTATACAGACAAAAACACAAGCACACACAATGATCTAGATTTGACTCTGCGGAAACTATACAAATACACTGAACAAATGAACAAAGTTTCTTACCGATTCATGTGTGTTTGTTTTGGTGAATGTCGGCACGGTGTAAGTGATCTCTTCTGCAGAACTCTCATCTATTTCAACAGTAATACACATTAAAATAACTAAACTCAATCCTAGACAACTACATCTTCACAACATGTGTGTTATTTTTAAGGCTTCCAAACTTAAATAAATGTTTAATACAGCTGTTTATTTTTTATTTTTTTTAAATGGCATTAACAAATTTAATTTGCCATTAGGCCTATAACATTTTCCACACATAAAAAGATCATAAAAGAGCATGTGTTTATCATTAAATTTAGAGAGAGATTATTTACATTTTAATCAAACCTGCGTGAGATGTTTAACAAAACTCTTTTTCATTCTTTGTATGTAATCAGCACGTAAACTCAACTAGCAAAACAGAAATCATAATTTATATAGATTTTAATTTGCACACCAGCTTCATCTTTACACATGTAAGATTATGTTCTTAAAATGGAGAAAGCTTTTGAATTTTTTTTAAAATAAAAAATACACTTTTTTTTCAAATTCTGATATGAGTGTGATCTGTAGAAATAGATATATACCCAATAACTGCACATATTAATTTGTTTCCATATAAAGGATGTTAACTACAAAATGATGATAATATTAATTAAATTATACAACATAGCAGTCAGTTTACATTTTTCAAATTCAAATTTGTTATAATTCATGTTTAAAAGCAGTAGGTAACACTTGCCGTCTTTGTCAGTTTTTCTACATTTCTTGTAGATGCAAAAGATCCCGACTGCAGCAAGAATCAACAGAGATCCAGCAGAGATCAACACGATCAGAGAGACGGAGACTGGAGGATGAGAAGAAGACTGTGCTGAAACACCAAAAGAAAAACCGTGTTAGTCTGGTCTATAAAAAATTTAATAAGGAGATGAGGCCAGTAAATAAACACATATATCAGCACTGACATACCTTCACATGTGAGACAGAGTCTAGTGATGTCCAGATGTTGAGTCTGGTTGCTGATGGGATTGTTGAGCACACAGCTGTAGCTGTTTTTATCCTGATATTCCACCTCCAGAGGTAGAGAGAGACTGATGCTGAGATCAGACACACTGATGCTGGACAATAAACTGTTTCCTTTGTACCAGGAGAGAGTCACATGACCCACATTCACCACTGAACACACCAATGAACAATTCTGCTCTGAGGATGAGGATGAGGATGATGAAGAACAGTCTCTGCTGATGACAGGAACAGGCAGACGAGCTGAAAACATCAGAGAATAAACAGAAATGTGAACACTCAGTCTATTTTCTGTGTTGTGAATTGTGGCGAATGCTGTGATGTATTTTGTATTGAGTGTGTGTTGACAGTCAGTGAATGTGTCTGTCATCTCAAACCATAAATCGATTAATGTATGAATATGTATATAAAATATGTGCATATTTGGATAAATCATGTCTTTATTCCAGGGTAAGGAATTGTTGGTAGCTGAACAAACTAATCAATGTCTTGAGGATTACTAAGACTGCTGGCAGCTGAGTAGTTTTTATTTTTATTTATTTATTCTTCACGATTTTAGCTAATCTCTGCAGGATATTGGTAATCTAGGACAGACATCGCCTGTTCCTGCTTTATACTCACCATAGACAGAAACACTGAATGTTTGTGATGTTTTTTTCGCTCCAGTTATCTCTAGTTGATAATCTCCAGTGTGTTCAGTTGTGATGTTTGTGATGGTCAGAGATCCAGTTTGATCGTCCAGCTTCAGTCTGTCTCTGAATCTACCGTCAGGACCATCGAATGTGGAAAAGTTGAGCTTTTTCTTGATTTTAGCTATATGAGTCTTGTTAGCTCCAAATTTCCACAGTATGTCTTCATCTTCACGTATTTCAGTAACATTAGTGTGTAGAGTAACAGAATCTCCCTCCGTCACTGACACTGAATCACCAAACACACCTGATCAACAAACAAAGTTTACACTGATTTATGCTTCTGATGGATTACAGAGCGTATGATCAGATGTAGTTTTGATTGTTTACATGTGAACCTGAGAACATCCAGAAGAGTGGCAGAAACATAAAACACAATGAAATGTGAGATATACGAGCAGACAGATGTGTGAAAGCCACACGTTTAGGTTGGGTTGCACCAAGGATTAACTTAAACGTATTATCTTATATATCACTGCTGGACATTTCTTAGACACGGATAAAGAAAAATACATGAGTAAAATATCAGCTGTCTTCTTAAACTGCTGCTCTACAGAGAGACTGAAAACTTTTCAGTGCTTACGGATTGCAATGAAACACATTTATAAATTAATGGAGTAATATGTCAGCATGAATATCTGAAAAAAACAAGAGAGATAAGTATTCTTATGCAACAATAATAATTATTACTATATTTATTATTAATTTCACAAATATCAATTTTAAACAAGTGCTTGACCCAACACGCATTGGATTTTCATACTACATATTTAAGGGCTACTTAAAACACTAAAAACATAAATGCATTGAGCCCAGATATAAACTCAAAGCAAACAGGGTTACAAAAATAGCAACAACTTTTGCCGTCTTGACTTCTTCCTTAATGAGTTTAATTTAAACTAACAGGGTCCAAGTTAAGCTATATAAAATGTAAAGGAACACCAGGATCAAAGTGATAGTTTAAATGTAAGTCTGCATAATTCAGAGTAATATTTGATATATTTGTCTGATATTTGAAAGCAACTCAATGATTTTTTTTTCATGATTTTTAACATTTTATTTTCACGACCTTTTTAGATCTTGAAATTTCCATTTAAAATTGACTGAATTCAAAGTTAGCAGATTTCACAATATCTTTGATGATCTGGTACAGCAGATGAAAATAATCCAATTTGAACAGTATCATCAGCTTTATTACTCTGAGAAAAAAAACAACAACAAAAAAAAAAAAAACGTTTATAATTAAAAAATCTGTAAAGATATTTGTATAACTTACCGATCAGATTCCAGCAGCACCAACAGAAAACGATCATGTGAAACATTTTCTTCAGTTGTTAGACGTCTGATCAAATAAAACGACCTGCTGAACCAACAGCAGAACTGTTGAAGTGATGTGAAACCTCCTACGGCTCAGTTTGACCCTCCTAGTTCACACCTTGAGTTTGCATAATAAACTATAACAGTTCATCTAGCTGGGATTACAACATTTAACTCTTCTTTACAGGTGAAATATTCTTTATTTTTATCATTTAACTTGCTTTCCATAAGGTACGCACTGAGGAAAAACAAGAAATAAAAGCTGTCACTGGGGTATTTTACTGAGCCCTTACATTTCAGCACCTTTTGAAAAGCTCAGTGACAGCTTCTGTACCTTTCTGAGTTGCCTGACTTTGTTAAATGGATACAAGTAAAAGTATATTGTTTGAATTGTGGATGAACTACATTTCGTGGTACAACCCCATTTCTATAAAAGTTGGGACATTTGGTAAAATGCAATAAAATCAAGGAGCACAGCCTAAATTGTATGAATATGACTAATACTGATGAAAAAATAGGCCTATAGGGAAGGTCCCAAAATAGTTGTTGTTAATAGAGTGAAGTTTATAAGCTGGTATGAGCAACCGCATTAAAAAATATTCAAAATGACACAAAATGAAAATAAAGGGATATTTTACAGTTACGGAAACAACAGGTACCAAAAACACATCAGGGTACCAACATGAACCGTTAATGAAACATGGAAACTGCTGCTGTTGAACAGAATGAACATCATGTCAACAAGCAACACAATGTTACAGTTACCTGATTTATTTATCATTTGCTTCTATTTTATCACTTATTAATTGCCAAAGTAACTATGGCATTGCATGCTCTTAGTTTCTCTTGTGCTTTATGTTTGAAGTGACATACAGCGTGCACGGCTACATCTCCAAGTGCATGTCATACGAGCACACTATCATGTCTGACAGGACAGGAACGTTTGGTTTTCTGAGGTAAGAGACTTTACTAACAAACTACAAATATAATGTTTGTACAGTGACACTGATATCGCTGTAGTTTGACGACCTCTCACCTAACCACAGATACTGAATCAGGTTACACGTACAGTATTTCTACACGACCCACCACTTTTATAGAATATCCAAATTAAACTCTTTTGAAATGGTCACTGGTATTGTGACTGGGTGTGAAAGGAGTATCTCAGTCTTTGACACTTTGTGACAAATTTCAAGAGAGAATTCTCTCAAACAGTAATATATATATATATATATATATATATATATATATATATATATATATATATATATATATATATATATATATATATTTAAAAATCACATTTCTTCATGCAAAATTGCATAGAATTTGTCTTTCTCCATCTACCATAAATGTAATAATGTGTAAAGATTCAGGGAATCCAGAGGAATCTGAAATTTACAGGGCAAGGCAAGGCAAAAAAAACAAAAAGCCTGTTGCATCTGCGTGACCTGTGAGCCATCATACGGCATTGCATAAGAAACTGTTGTGCTGCGGTGTTAAATATAGCCACATGGGTTCGGGAGTTCTCTAGTGGTTCACTTGCCTTTGTCCAAACTCTTCTGGAGCGTGATGCTGGTCAATGAAAACATAGGACATCTTTTCTTTGTACTTCTGCCAGTTAAATGAGGGTAGAGTGCAATTAACAAATCTGATTCTTGACTTTATTTACATTTTACAAAATGTCCCATCTTTTCAGGAAACGGGTTTGTAAAGCCTAACACTACTGATGTTAAAATGATGTATAGTTATTATAAAATTGAGTGAATGGAAAAACCGAAGTACAAAAATAAAACCGCCTGCTGCCTGACAGTTCCAGTGTCACTGAAGTTCAGCTTCTGATTCAAACTGAAAGTGGCTGTGGTCGGTTTTCTACAGAAATGTAGTTTGATCTGTTGGGTGGACAAACATCTCATAAGTAAGTGTGTATTCAGTGCATGTTTGTGTGTAGTTTGTATATAAACTTCTTCCTGTACTACACCATGAACAGCTTTTTAAAACTCTTGAATCTACTGAAAAAAAAATAATTAAACAAGATGAGCAACTGTTTTACACCAGTAGAAACAATAACAAAATTATCATATTTAACTGTTCAAAAGTTTAGTATATGTGTATATGAGCCCTATTCAGACAAGATTAGTTTTACAAGGGTCCATGGACTAATGTAATTTTGTATGTAATTATGTCTGTAATATCAATGGCCAATTTGCATGGAATAAGCAGTCTCAGTAAAATTACAAGAATACGATTTATGCCCCGTCACTTCCCTGTCGTCATGTGCATACTACATTGCTTCCTGACATGACATGAAATATTACTTATCAAAATCATTAGGATATAACAACATACTGTATGACCATTGAATTGACCTGTGTATACCTGAGGTAATTATTCCAGATAATTTTACAGAAGGTAAAAGTTGCTGTAATCTTTACTGGCATTGTCTGAAATGATTACTACGATGGCACATAATCACGGGACTAAAATCTCTGAGGAGCTCTGCTAATACTTTATTTTATCCACCACTCCATGTAAAACTAATTCCATCTGAATAGGGCTTTAGGTGATACTGAACAAAATGGGACTGAAACGGGGCTATATTTATACACAGAATAAACAAGCTGCCAAACAAGACACAGGTGACAGTAATTGGTAACTAAAGGAATCGATTAACAGGAAGAAAACACAGGAAGAGAGAGAATTCAAACTAAAAGCCCTTGAATAACTTACCAGTAATAGTCCTGAACTCAACAGGACACTTGAAAACTGGTGGAGCCTGAGAATCTGTTGTAAATGCCTGACGATGTGGAGACCAGGGTGGAGTCAAAGGAAGAAATGACCAGGGTGGAGCTGGGGGGGTAGATGGTGACATTTGTGAGGACAACAGTGGAGCTAGAGGAATGGAGAAGCCATTGGAGTCAACGAGGCACAAGATGGCACCGCTGAGTCTGGTCGGCATCCAGGTCGCTCCGCTTAGATTATGTTTTTATTTAATTTTTTTTACCTACTTTTGCTTGCTCTTTTTACACACATTACCTCTTCACTGATCATATACGAAAAGGAAACACTTTCCAGTCTCTGGAGAATAAGATGGACGATCTTAGAGCCAGGATACATTTCCAACAGGACATTAGGGACTGTAACATCCTTTGTTTGTCTGAAACGTGGCTCACGCCCTTGGTCTCAGACGCTGCTGTAACGCCGTCTGAAAACTTCTCTGTTTTACGGATGGATAGGACAGCCGAGGCCAGCAAATCCAAAGGCGGAGGAGTGTGTTTCATGATTAACAAGAAATGGTGTAACCCCAGGAATATCTCCACTGTGTCGCGCTCCTGCTCGCCTCATCTGGAACATTTATCCATCATTTGCCACCCATTCTATCTGCCTCGGGAGTTTTCATCTATCATCATAACTGCTGTTTGCATCCCTCCACAAGCAGACACTGGCTTGGCTTTGTCTGAACTTCACGATGCGCTCAGCGCCAACATCAACAAACATCCTGACGCTGCTATTATCATTGCTGGGGAACAAGCTACGGACACAATAACTATAAGGACATTCTCAAATCAGAAACCGTGGGGGGACAGATCAATCCGTGCAGCAGTAAACAAATGCACTGCTGCTTACAATGCCGGTCTTCTCTCGGGAAACATGAGCGAGTACAAAGTACAAAAAATCATGCTATGCTCTCCGGCGCGCAGTAAGATCCGCCAAACACAGATACAGGGAATGCATAGAGTCACATTTCCAGCTAAATGACTCCCGGTGAAAGTAGCAAGGACTAAGGACCATCTGTGCCTTTGGACATAAATCCTCTGCAGAGGTGAGAGCATATCCGTCACTGGCTGACGAGTTAAACACTTTCTACGGCCGCTTTGAAAGCAATCTAAGCAGTGTGAGTCTGTCGTTCAGCGCGTCAGGAAGCAGCAGTCAGATCAGCGATCATCATGCGATCACGGTGTCGGAGAACAAGGTTCTGAGGGCACTAAAGCGAGTGAATGTAAGAAAATTTCTGGCCGTGTACTCCGGACCTGCACTGATCAGCTCACTGGTTTGTTTACATCCATTTTTAATCTCTTGCTACATCGGTGGTTCCCGCCTCATTCAAAAAATCGGTCATCATCCCTGTGCCTAAGAACAATAAACCCTCTTGTCTGAATGACTATCGTCCAGTTGCCCTCACATCAATAGTCATGAAGGTCTTTGACGGACTGGTTAAAAACGTCATCTGCTCCTCCATACCGGATACATTGGACCCTCTTCAGTTTGCCTATCGCCCAAACAGATCGACAGATGATGCCATCTCTCACATCCTGCACTCTTCTCTCGCGCACATTGACAGAAATAACAGGAACTAGAGCTGAAGATCTTTGCCCGAACCCGATGGGACCCGTCGGGACCCGACGGGTTCGGTCGGGTTCGGGCTTAATTTCTATCATCTTACGCGGGCTCGGGCCGGGCTCGGGCTCGCGCTCCGGTTTGCGAGGTAAACGAGCGGTCATGTGATGTGTTTCGATTAGCGCAAGAAAGATGCGAAAATGAATGCTGAGCAGGTGTAATGGAGGCTTGCCTCTGGTGATTACGTTTTGGTTGCACCAGCAACTAAAGCAAAGTCTGAGGTGTGGAGAAGTTTTGACCGTGTTTATAATGAGAATAATGACGCACCATCAGTGAGCGCAGGAGCGCGCTGAAGGAGACTTATTAGGTCTCTGCAGAGCAAAAGTGGGCGTTTATCACCATGTGGGTGTTTTCAAACTGCTGGGTGTTTCTGAATCATGCAATCTAAATGATCCCCCTTACCCAACCCCACCCCTAAACCTAACGTCACTATTACATCAACCAATCAGGTATCATGGTGTAAAAACACCATGATCTTGTAACTCCCATTACTTTCCTGCAGAGAACTATACTTGCACTGAAGACATCTACAGTGGTTTCAATCATTTTCCTCCACAAAAACATGTAGACCAAGCCTAATCTCTGTGAGTAAAGGTTTTTAAAATGATAACTAAATATTCATCGAGTCTTAAATGCATAATGTTGACAGAGTATTTACGCTAATGTTGGCATTATTCTTTTATTAAATAAAGCAAATCCGGCGGAGCCTTTATCTTAATTTCGTTATTGCCAAATACCCATCTTAATTAAAAATTTATCTTAATTTTTTTTTTTTTTTTTTTAAATAACTCATTTTTATTGGTGCGTTGGTCTATTTATAGGTTAAATGAGTCTATGTCTAGAATGCTGAGATGTTACGATGTCACAGAGGACTTATTTTATTTCTTTATTCCAACTTCCAAGTGGTCTAGTCTATGTTAGGTATGAGTAAATTATGTTAAAACATGAATAAATTACTCGTTGACAAAAGGCAAAAGAGCTGTGTGTGTGCGCACATTTGAATAATGTCGGGCTGTAAACGGGTTCGGGCTTTAAAAAAGCTGTCAATCAAAATTTACTTGTCGGGCTCGGGCCGAAACCTGTTGGGCTCGGGTCCTGTCGGGTCTAACTCTGAAGGCCCGATTACAGCTCTAACAGGAACTATGTAAGGCTGCTATTTATTGACAATAGCTCAGCTTTTAATACTATAGTCCCCTTAGAGCTAGCTTCTAATATCATAGACCTCGGCCTGAATTCTTCACTCTGCAACTGGATTCTTGATTTCCTCACTGGCAGACCTCAAGTGGTGAAACTAGGCCAGCACACCTCCAGCTCCATCACCCTGAACGTAGGAGCCCTGCAGGGCTGTGACCTGAGTCCCCTGCTCTACTCTCTCTACACACATGACTGCGTGTCTTCGCACAGCTCCACATGTATTATCAAATTTGCTGATGATACTGTGGTTCTGGGCCTCATTCACAACACACACAGCTAAAGTTACTTGGGCGGAGTGATTAGCGCAGCACACAAGACGCCCTGTTGATGGTTCCGTAAACAAAACAAACGTGACTAACTAACTAGATGTGACTCGTGATCATGGCTGACTTTGAGGAATTGTCAGACTAAGAGGAATTTTACTGTGTATCAAACCAAGATCCAGAACCATATAGTTTTGAGCCAGAATACACAGACGAGGAGTTACAAACTTTGGAAGCTGTAAGACAAGATGTGTTCATGAACACAACACAATAATAACAATAAAGGGGATACACGGAGCCCCTATTCACGTAATAGTGTTACTACTAAGGTTATATTACATTAGCATGGCACTGTTACAGTATGGCTAATGTTAGTCATCTCAAAACATAACGGAACACTTACCGCAGCAAAAGGTGATCCAATTTGTCCTGTCTTTATTATCGATGGGATGGCTGTATCCTTTAGCACACGTTTCATGGTCCGTGTGGCAACTTGCATTTTTTCAAAATAGTCGTCTACAGTAAAATGTTCAGAACAAACTAAATACTTTGTTATGGTGTTTACAGGTGTGTTTGGATCTATACCCAGAACAAGTAGCCATCGATTCATCAGGTCAGTGTTTTTGGTTGGAATTCTATGAAACATCATAGTATTACCTGGTCTCCCCTGTTTATTGTCGCAGCTCTTTACAATACAGCGAACACCCATGATTGTACAATATAAGTTTACTATCTAGTAATTGCTGACTCTCCAACTCTGAGTGAACACTCTGCTCCTCACCACCGCACGTCTCGGGTGCTGTGCCAATCACTCCGCCCAAGTAACGTTAGCTGTGCTCCTACACCTAGTGAGAATATAGTGCCCAGTATTTATACGATTAAAATGGTCTCTGTCTCATATAGCCTTGTTATTTGTACACGCTGTGACTATACAGCAGTGTTGAGTACTCGAGACTCGGACTCGGTCTTGGACTCGGTCTCGAGACCGTATTTTAATGGTCTCGGTCTTGTCATGGACTCGTGTGCATTTTGACTCGGTATTGACTCGGACTCGAACATATTAGGAATCGGACTTATGCCCGAGTCCACTCGAGTCCCAATCCAAATATTTCATGATTATTACTGTATGTTAATGTTTATTTAAATTGATGTATGATTGACACATCCAATGACTGGTGATTTTCTTTTGACGTGAGACGTTAGGCCAGCAACACACTGGATGCGTGGCGCAAGCGCCTCAGCTGCGTGGCGTGTCTGTTTTTAATTCGGCTCCCATGTTAACAGGTTAGATCTTGCAGATTGCCTGCGTGAGACGCGCGTCCCAGGCACGGCTCGGAAAACGCGCGCATGCTAGAAATAGAACCGACGCCTATTTTTCACGCGACACGCGTGCATGTTGGAAGCGTTTCCAGGCAAAATATACTAGGAAAATATGTTTATATGTCATTTTGTACACAAATACATATTAATTCATGACATTTTGATATTTGAAAGTCTATAGGTTGACATAAATTCAGATATAAATGTAATTTTAAAAATAAATTAATAATGATCGATTCTCAAATATTGCACCTGTCAAACATACTCTATTTTGCCGTCAATACTGTTGACGGTGTCTTATCAGTAGGTGTGTAAAAAAATAAAAAAATAAATTTGATATTGTAATAAAAAAAATAAAGAGCCTGGTTTTTTTGGCGGCCTCCCTCTATGTCACCTACAGCCGCAGCAGCGCGCCAAGCGCCGCGTGCAGGCACGCTTCTGGTGTGTAAAGACACAGAAAACGCGAAGCAGCCACCACGCTTCTGGCACGCAGCAGAGACGCCACGCAGCCAGTGTGTCACCGGCCTTAAGTTACCCTCCTGCCTCCGTAACTAAAAAAAGCTTCAAGCTTCAAGGTTAAAAGTTATGTAAAAGCTGTTACAGTTGAACATTTACAGGTATTGGTACAGTAATGTTACTTGTACTAGAAGTGTTATGTAGAATTACAATATAGAGTCGTACAGTAATATTATGTGTACTAGAAAGGTTATATGGATGTGTATAGTGGTACAACGATGTTATGTGAAAATGAGCACTTAATATTGACAAGTAACACTTCATAATACTAATAAAATTACCTTTACACCACATACTATGTGGCCCTTTTAACCTTTATTGTTTCCACCAAACATTTGACATACTCTTGAAGATTTCTTTAGGTCTTGTCTCAGACCCAATCTCTCTGGTCTCGGTCTTGACTCGGACTCGACCCTTTCTGAACTCGGTCTTGACTCGGACTCGACCCTCTCTGAACTCGGTCTTGACTCGGACTCGACCCTCTCTGGACTCGATCTGGACTCGGACTCGAATGAGCTGGTCTCGACTACAACACTGCTATACAGATCACAACATGTAAATAGGAAAATGTTTGCATTATTCTGTCACTTATTGGGATTACTATGCTACCAAATTTCCATTTACATCCAGTCTTTGTGCTAAGCTAGGCTAGCAGTGGGTGCGTCAAATAACACTTACAGAATGCAAATAAATGAAAAAGGTATGTATGGACTTATCTAACTCTGGGGGAATACTGTGAATAAGCTAAAGTCCCAAAAAGTCGGAGTGTTCCTTTAATAAAGCCAGGCAAAGACTATACCATCTGCAACAGCTGAGGAAATTCAGGGTCTCACCAGCAATCCTGAAAACTTTCTATTCTGGGGCTATAGAAAGTGAATGGACTCAGTGCATCTCAGTGTGGTTTGGGAACAGCTCCAGTCAAGACTGCAAAGCACTGCAGAGAGTTGTGCGCTTAGCTGAGCGCATTTCAGGGACTGCTCGCCCCTCTCTGCAGGACATCTACCTCAAACGCTGCAGAAGTAGAGCTGCTAAAATCATCAAAGACTCCAGCCACCCCAGTAACCATATTTTCACTTTGCTGCCATCTGGTAAGCGCTACCGTAGTCTGATTTCAAAAACCGAGAGACTCAGGAGGAGTTTCTTCCCCCAGGCCATCAGGCTCCTAAACTCTAAACCAGCCTCTTAACATCTTCATGCCTCCACTAAATGTTCACTTTATCAGTAAGATATTCATCATTCACTGCCTCACATTGACACACTGACAGTGTCACCCTGTTTGCACATTTGCTTCTTGTACATTCCTGTGAATGTTAATATTTAAGACTACAGTAAAATGCATATATGCACATTGTACATCTCTGTACATCTTAATATTTAAGACTACAGTTTTCTTTCATGCACATTAATTTGCATTCTATATTTAATTCTACAAATAATATAATATAATATAATATAATTTTTTATATTTTTCATTTTATTTCATTCTTACATAGCTATATTTATGTACATTTTCATCCGTGTTGTTTTCTTTAATAATTGCACTGTCCAAGGAGCGGACCTGACTCACATTACACTGCTGGTTATATATGCTATATATAATTTTGTATGTGACTAATAAAAATCTTGAATCTTGAATCTTGAGGTGGAGCCCGGAAGTCTATCATGTATCTGATCTCAATGTAAGGAATATTTGATTTAGTGTCTTAATCAGATTCCGTCAGAAGACATCTGTTGGCATCCATAATGGATATCCAAAACTTGCCAGTAGAGTTATGTCTGATACCCAAAACCAGTTAGCAAAACTGTATTCTGACTAGTACCCAAACTGTACTGACTAAATGTCTTCTATGAACCTGAGAGACGATGACAGCAAAGAGGTGTAAATAGGAGTCAAAGATGTTGGTAAAGCTGCTTATCAAGTCAAACTATAACAATATATTTTTTTTTGTATCTGTTTTCAGATCTTCTAACAGGAATATTGTTGTTCTGCTGGTGTGATTTACTGTCACTGCAGTGACTTCAGAACAGCTGATTCACAATCTTTGAAAGGTATGGATATGTGTATTTTATCAATATATATAAGCAATTTGTGTAAAATTATTGTTAAATCAGAATGCAGTGCAGTGATTGGTCTGTGTCTTATCAAACAAAGCCATCAGAACATGTGAATCAGTTGTTTGGACACACGCTGGTGACCTCTGCTGGTCAGAACAGAGTAAATGTAAAACTAGACCCAAGCATGTATTATAAAACACCACTTATAAATGATTTATCAAAGCTGTAATATACAATGCAATTAACAAACAATCTAATACTAGTATATGTGAAGTGTGTTTTAGGACTTGTTTTATTTGTTTTACTGAGAGCTAGGTTAATCAGACCAATGAGAGACTACACTACAAATCTTCCTCTTTATTATACAAAAGTGTCAAAAATGTATAAAACTGATCCGAGATCAGGTAAAAGCATAGTAAAAGCCATAAAGACCCCCGGCGGCGAAGCACTGAAAATCTAAAACAGTTATGACATAACAGAACCTAGTTTACTGAACTCAACATGACTTTGGCAGACTGATGGTGTGCTCTTAATCACTGGAAATTATACACAGAGGTGTCAAAGTTTCAAGCTGTGTTTCGAAAGCGCACATCACTAGTTCATTTCCTTTGTGAGGACAGCAGCTTCTATTTATAGCGCAGTTGCTGTAAAAATACAGATATGAATTTCTGATGTGGACACCAGAGAGAGATGATGTGATTGTGCAGAATTGTTCAAAAAAGCAACCATAGCATGATCGTGTGTGATGTACAATAGCATGCAACCGATATTAATTTTATTATAATTTTGTATTTATTTGAACAAGAGTAGACTAATTGACAGCGAAGGGTGGGTTCAGGATTTCACAGGCTAAAGTTCCATGCTTGTTAAGATAAAAATATCACATTTAGTTGGGTTTCTGAATACATTAAACTAGTACATAAAGCAGCAACATTTCAGGCATAACATAACATTTTTATTAAAAAAATAAATAAAATAAAAAACATCCAGAATAAATGTCAGGGCTATAAACTAGTCAGGGTCTATAAGAGCTCTATAACATTTCATGGTTTATTCCAGTAGATCCCAGTATTTGATCACCTTTTTGGGGCAAAATTTTCATACACAGCCTCCTTTTTTAATTTCTGCAAGGAAAAATAAACAGTCAATCAAGAGCAACAGTTTAAGCATTCTTTTAAAAGTTATAATAATATATTTTAGCTTCAAACTTAGCTTCAGGGTGAAGCAGGTTTTACAAGACGTTTCTGTAAAATAAATACATTGACTGATCATACCTTTTACGATTTTTATATTTAATTGAGCTTATGCATTGTTTAATGGTAGCTCTCATTTATACTTGATGCACCTATTTTTATCTGGAGGATAGCCTATATTTCATTCTATAGCAATGTGATGGTACAAGTAACCTAATAATGTAATCTTTTAACTATGCATAAAAAAATTGTTTTCTTAATTAACAGATGTGGGTGTTATGCGATAATATATTTTTAATTCGACTTGACTTTATATTCAATGTGAATTTAACATTCACAAGTTAATGTGAATAAAAACATTGCAAGTTAGGCTACTAATCCTAACACTTTTATTGTACATAAAGAGAGCAAACAAAGAACATTCTCAAAGAACATTTTCACTGACGGTCTAGAGTTCAATCACTCTGAAAAACTCCCATTAAAATCACTGAAGCTGTTTACACTATGAAATAATATCTTACATATTCGTACACACATTTGCACTGTTTCTGACTCAGTCAGCGAGCGAATGGAGAAAAGACCGGAATTTTAGCAATGACTCATCTAAACACCTCTGATTGGTTATTACAATCATAAACTCAACAGCATCGTGTGTGATTGGTTATAATGCGCAGTGCTATATAAACGCATAAAGGGGGGTAAAGGGGGTGTCTGCGGTCTTGGGTGACGGTATGGGGGGCTTATGAGACTTCGTAGCCTATAATAAAAGATAATTATTTTCAAACCTTAACTAAACACATTTTTATTCAAAGATCGACAGTCTGTCATTACTCTTTAGTCTGCCACAAAAAAACAACAACATTAAAATCATAAACTCAAATGTAATTGTAAAAAGAAAACAAAACAAAAAAACAATGACAATGTTGTAACAATGTTGTAACAGTGCGACCTTTCTGTAATGCTAACGCTAAAAAGCTTAAACGAAAATAACGAAATAATTGTGTAGCGGAGTATTTTTTGTAAACAGTGCCGCGATCTGTCAATCACTCCTGTACGCGTGCATCACTGTCCTCCTCTCAGCTGCAGCAATTTGCGCTCTCTTCATCAAGCTTTAAAACAAAAAGGGGACAAAAAGGTTGTATTGTCTTTGTGCATATAGATTAATTAGATAAATGAATATCTAAATTCGTGCCTAGCCGCCTACGGATACGATATGCAGCCAATGAGCAGCCGGCGGGGGCTGGTTGCAGGTCGACTCAACCTCCGCAGACAGTATTTAATGTTTATCAGACAATAACTACTCAAGATTTTGCTTTAGTATAATTTTCGGGACAATTAGGGCCAGATTTGGGATTAGGGACAACAGTTTAGATTTCGGGACTGTCCTGAATTTTTCGTGACGTATGGTCACCCTAAGCTGAGCAGGGTTGAAGGTCAGTACCCGGATGGAAGACCTCCTGGGACACTACTCATACCTGCAAACTGGTCACTTTTCGGCGAAAATTGCCATTTTGAATGGAAATATGTCATCCACGTGAATCGTGTAGATCCGAAGAGGTTTTTTTTGACGGGGGAGGGGGGTCTTCTGCGGTCTTCCCTACTGCGGTCTTCTTCACAAACATCTTTGGTTATACAGCACGCGAGTCATTTGGCCAATCACAGTCAAGATAACAGCAGCGTCTTCTTTGAAAAGCCCCTGGCTGCAGCTTTTCCCACAGATGAATTCGCGCCTATTCACGCCTACTTCTAGAACATACTGCACGCGAGTCATTTGGCCAATCACAGTCAAGATAGCGGCAGCTTTTCTGTGGATGAATTCACGCTTTGGACACTGACATTAGTTTTGAGGTAAGTGCTGTTATCTGCCAACAATACAATTGTTTTCTCTAACGTTGTTGTTAGTTAACATGTTTAACATTAACGTTATAATGGAAGTGACGCCTAGTCAGCTAGTAAGATCAGTAAATTGTGTTATTAGCTTACAATGTTAGTTCAATGTCACTGTGAAGGATTTTGGCAAGGCTAAGTTATCTCCTCCACTGCATTACTGTTACTTTTCGTCATTATTTCCATCAACGACATTTTACACCTTTATAATGACAGCATTTTAATAACCGTTTTGGTCACATTTGGTCGGGAAAAAAATTTATTTTGATTAATATGCACGAGGGAGAGAGAGCAAGACGGTGAAGGTGAGTGCAGGGCCGGGGCTCTCTCTCTCTTTTGTAACTGGTCTTTTTAATTTTTTCTGTATAGATACAGACGGCTGGTCTGGGAACGCCCCCGGGAACGCCCCGTCACGTGATGTGAATTTAGCCCGTGGGGGAAAACATTGCATTGGCGACAATTGAAATTTTTACATTTTACAAATAAACGGGACAATCACGCCGAAGAGTTGCTTGTGTCGTTTTCTGTACCTCCAATAAACTAACAAATTATGAATTGAAGTTCTACATCCTTCCTAATAGACATACAGAGCCGGAAAATATTACAAAATGACTACAAGCAATAAATTGTGAGGATGATCAAGGGAAGTTGTGGAATCCCAAGACTAAGCATGTGTGTGTGTGCAGTCAGCATATCATCACAGGCAGGCTATATTAACATCGTGTTCATTATTAACGTTATCAAAACTGTCTAAGGTTGTTTCAGAAAGTGGAATGCATATATAATTAGCCTTATCATTCTACCTGAAGCAAAACTATGTAACGTTAGCCTAGTGTCGAACATAAACCCACTTAAAAAAGCGTGTGGACACATAACAACTTAGTTTTGTTTCAGAACTTTTACACTTTCATTCATAAATTCACCCCGTCTGTGTTTGCGAAACGATTGAATCGCGGAATCCAGTCAAAAATAGAGCTTGCTGTATAAAGCAGAACGTCACGGATTTGGCTATTTTTGAATGAATAGATCTATATAAGGGCTGTAAAATGAATCAAATATCGATATGGACTAGTGCAGATGAATATTAAAGTTAAAAGAGACTACAGTTGTTCTACGTGTCTCTGGGAATGAGCGTTCAATATGTGCATTTGGCCATTCAGATACACACGATGCTCGCAGTGTTTTCCCCCACGCCGACTCCGCCCTCGCCACGCCCCCAGCTATGACTAGATGCCGACTGTTATCTATGAAAAAATAACGTCATATCATAAATGATAGGAAACCCAGCAACAACGATTATCAGTTTCTCCTCCATTTTATATATCAATCTTATTTGCATGTTAAATTTTGCATGGTGCTGGCAGATAATGACTGAATAGGATATATAAAATGTATTTTTGTCACGTTTTTCAGTCCTTCTGAGTTTGCAGGTATGACTACTGTAGGTGCTACTACGGCCAGCAGAGGGAGCTGCTCACCTGTGCTCTGTGTGAGAGTATAGGGATACACTTTACTGTAACAAGCACTGTCCTTTAGATGAGATGTTAAACCGAGGTCGTGACTCTCTGTGGTCATTAAAAATACCATGGCACTTCTAAATTGTAGAGGTGTAACCCCAGTGTCCTGGCCAATTTCCCTTATGGCCTCCAAACAATCCCTATCTACTGAACTGGCTCTATCACCATCTCTCCTCTTAACTCTTTGCCCTTTCAGGTAATGAAATCACTGCCTATATCATTCACATCTGGAGTCATAATTGTAACAGTAGGCTACAGTGAGTAAATTAAGTTTATATATATATATATATATATATATATTATATATATATATATATATATATATATATATATATATATATATATATATATATATATATATACAATAAATAATTTACTTGTAATTGAATTGAAGAAAAATACAGTACTTTTCTGCCTGATGATAAATTTTGTCTGCAAAATGGAAGTACTTCATGTTAGTTTATGTTTCATTGACTGTCTGATGGTAATGCACACTGCAACAATATCTTGCAACTTCTTACCTTTTTGCGAGTTGTTGATTTGCACAGTGCTGAATCGGTCTTGTCTTTCTCCTGTGTCCGGGCTGCATTAACAATAACATGACACGTTAAAACATTTAAATTTGTACCTCATAAAAGAGAAATATTTCAACATATGCATTTTTTATTTATGATCTCCTGTTTACATTTCCTGCAGATGCAGAAGATCACGACTGCAGCAACAATTAACAGAGATCCAGCAACAGCAGCAGAGATCGGTACAACCAGAGACACTGAGACTAGAGGAGAGTAAAAGACAGTCAGTCATTAATGTAAGTGACTGAATCAGTCTGATCTACAACAGAAGACAGAGATCATCTCAGTTAATAACTTGTGGAAGAACCTGAACATGTGTGACAGAGCTGAGTGATGTCCAGGTGTTGAGTCTGGTTGCTGATGGGATTGTTGAGCACACAGCTGTAGCTGTTTTTATCCTGATATTCCACCTCCAGAGGTAGAGAGAGACTGATGCTGAGATCAGACACACTGATGCTGGACAATAAACTGTTTCCTTTGTACCAGGAGAGAGTCACATGACCCACATTCACCACTGAACACACCAATGAACAATTCTGCTCTGAGGATGAGGAGGATGAAGAACATTGTGAAGAGTTACTGCTGATGACAGGAACAGGCAGACGAGCTGAAAACATCAGAGAATAAAAAAGTTTTGGTGTCCACATCAAAAGAAATAATTAAAAAAAAGAGATTTTATACACATAGAAGGCACATTAAATAATAAATGCAAGTAAAGTGTCTACTGCTGGCAAATGCACAATTAGTATGTGGGGTAAAAGTAATTAGTCTTTTAATATGTCATAAGACTAATTAATTGTCATGACATTTTTTAACTAATTTTTTAATTAAACAGGGCACATTTTTATGTATTGGGGGAAAAAACTATTCAAAGGGCCCCAATTATGCCTCCTTTTTACATGTCTCAGGTGTGTCAAGAATGTAAAGTGTCAGCTCTACATTTTTCCACAGATCAATACATCATTTTGAAAAGGCCCGTTATGAGTCAATGAGGCAGTCCAGTGTTAAAATGCAGATACAATGGAAAAGACAGAATGAGCAAACAACATGAGTGTTAACATGAATTTAGTGTCTGTAACCACTAAAACATTTGATCTAATTTTAGAACTTTGTTTCCATGACACTGTAATTCCTTAAACCCTAAAGTTGCTATAAAATGATTTAAACAGTTTACAGCTGAAATAAAACTCAAGTGTAAGGAATAATTAATATCACCATAAACTTGAGTTTTCTTTAAATAACTGAAAGGAAATATTTGCATTTTAATATTCTTTATAATCAACATTAAACCACAAATGCTGTTGATGGAGCTCAACTTGTACTGAATACTCCTTAAATAAAACAAGAACATGTGAAGGTCAGATCAAATGATCTCTACTCACCATAGACAGAAACACTGAATGTTTTTGATGATTTTTTCGCTCCACTTATCTCTAGTTCATAATCTCCAGAGTGTTCAGTTGAGATGTTTGTGATGGTCAGAGATCCAGTTTGATCGTCCAGCTTCAGTCTGTCTCTGAATCTCTCATCAGTATCATTATATGTGAAGAAGATTTGCTTCTTTTTCTTGATTTTAGCTATTTGAGACTTGTTAGCTCCAAATTTCCACAGTATGTCTTCATCTTCACGTATTTCAGTAAGACCAGTGTGTAGAGTAACAGAATCTCCCTCCATCACTGACACTGAATCACCAAACACACCTGATGAAAAAAGAGATTTTAGGCTTCTGATGATTTACAAATCCTGAAATCAGCTGCCGTTTGTGACTAATTGTAAATTGAAAAACATTCAGAACATAAATTAATTGTAAAATTTGTGACCCTAGATGGAATAAACAGTGTGAGGGACTGATGACTTCCAGACCATGAACAATCATGGAAATAAATCAAAAGAAAACCTTTAAAAAAAAAAAAAAAAAAAAAAAAAAAAAAAAAATTAAAATAATAATAAAAATAATAGTAATGACCATTGTATTTTGAAGATAATTTGGTAAAATCCAAATAAGGCTGAAATATGAAAAAGTGAAAGTGAAAGTCGTGACAATTGCCAAGTATGGTAACCCATACTCTGAATTGGTGCTCTGCATTTAACCCATCCAAGTGCACACACGCACACACAGCAGTGAGAAGTGAACACACCATGAACACACACACACACACACACAGAGAGAGAAGTGAGAAGTGAACACACACCCGGAGCAGTGTGCAGCTTTAGATCCAGCGCCCGGGGAGCAACTGAGGGTTCAGTGCCTCGCTCAAGAGCTCTTCAGTCATGAGTATTGAGGGTGGAAGAGAGCGCTGTTCATTCACTACCTCCACCTACAACTCCTGCCAGCCCGAGACTCAAACCTGCGACATTCAGGTTACAAAACCCAACTCTCTAACCATTATTCCACAACTGAAAATATATGTTGTTTTCAGCTATTAGACAAATACGGCCACAGTTCCAACTTTGGACATTAACCCCTTTGCGTGCAAACATCGCTGACGGCCCCAGTTTATTATTGTTTCACTTTCACAGCACATTAAACATCACTCTCTCACTTGATCTGGACAAACTGTGCATCAATGGAAAGTTTAAAGACTCAAGCTTCGATATTTGACCAATATTTTGATAAAACATTGTTGCAGTGACAGATATTTAGTGATTTATGTCAGGAGTGCAAAATAATAAATCCGTATTATGCCACATTTTGAATAGAAATTCACAACTCACTCATATTCAATCACGTCAAGAGCGGTTTATTTGTGTTCACACAGACTCATTGAACAGCGTCAATAAGGATTTATAGACAAAAGATGCATATCTGCGGAGATATATGGATATATTTACTGATGTTTACTTCATATTTCTTCAGACAGAATCGTCATTTCTATTCATTTTCCACGGATTTACGCGATCAGATGATTAACAGCCTCTCCCAGCGATCTGTGTGTGCGTGCAGTAGTCACAGCTCGTGCGGTGTGTGACTCAGACTCTGATTGGGTCTTTCAAACGTCAATCTTAGAGTTTCATATCTGGACGCCGCCCCATCGTGTCACATGCTTCCTGCACACTTCCTGGTAGTTATCTGGCCAAAACAACACTGAAACACCTCTGTACACACAAAATATCCGAATAATAAACCCGCGATTACGATAGTAAAGCTTGGTATGAGAATTTCTTGAGATCTGGGGCGTTTTTATAAAAAAAATCGAAAATGTACATCGGAAATGCTAACTTGTGCAGCGATGAAAAAGGCTACAAATAACATATTTTTACAACAGTAAACGACCAAATTCCACCCCTGATCGCTAAAGGAAGTTATTATAAACACTCGATCGGGGTTTAAAGTGAGTTTTAAGTAAAAGTGTACTAATAATTTCATAAATTGTCAGATGTAGCTTGATGCTAACGTTAGCACCAATGCTACTAATAGCAGGTGCTTTTCTTCTTCATAATGCATTTTTGTCTCAATAATTCACGTAAGGTCGTAAGAAAATGTTTTGTTGTATTTTTATAGTAAGACTTTTGATAAATAAGGGCTAAATGCAAAGAGAGACTGAAGTGAGATCGCTGCTTTGTTGCTTTGTAAAGCCTGAAAAACCACAATCAAGGCTAATAAAGGTGGAATAAAAACAAAAGAATAATGATAAAAGAATAATGCGGATAATGTGTCATACCTGGCGGAGGTGTGAAAGACTCGTTTGGTGAGAACAATACAATCATGAAACGGGCAGTTTTCACAGCCAAACACACATATAAAACACACATCAGTGTTTACATGTGAGATCTTACAGAGATGACAAGGGCCATAAATCAATCTGATTAGCTTTCTCTAAAAACACACATGACATGGCCTTAGAAAATATTTCATAAAATTCACAGTTTTACAGATTCGATTATGAAATTTTTTATGAAGTCTTGGAAGACTTGTGGCCTTAGCTACACTGTGTTTTCAAACTCATTTCCTACATCAAAATTTTTTTAAATACATTTAAAACATATGTTTTTAATATTTTTATTTTTGTTTTTATGTTTGAGCTTATATATCTCTATTATCATAACAGTCCTGAGTGATTCTGATTCCTGAACAGTAAACTTTAAAGTGTCAGCTTTGTGAACATATGTTGAATATGTATCTAGTCAGAAAGAATCATGAGCAGAAACCTTTTTATTTTGGGTATGTAATTTCGGTCTCCATGCCAAAAAAGGGGGGTTACTAGTAAGGGGTTAAAGAGACCTTTCTACTGACTCTGCAAAAACACCAGAAGATGGGTCTCTGATCAGCTGCATCAACATGCCATATTCTGCTGGAGGGAGGCATGAGGACCACAGATGTGACCAGAGCAATAAATTGCAGCATCTGTAATGTAAGACACCTGATACATCAAAATGACAGCTGATCATCCATACAGCATGTACCCCAAATGTGTTTGAGAACTTGCAAGTTACTAGGTGGAAGAGTGGAGGAACATCTCACAGTAAGAGCTGGCAAATCATTCTCAGTCCATGATGATGAAAATCACTGTTGTACTTAAAGGGGACATCGGATGAATGTTACATTTAGTTATGTTTCTGGCATGTCTGCCAGCTCAGAAAAACTGAAAAGAAAAAAACGCAGCCAGTTCGTTATGGGTTATCTGAGTCTGAATCATTCGGTGGGCTGCTGCAATTTGCAGCTGGTTTCTATGTAGATAGCTACCTCTTTGAATAAGACCACCACCAAGCCATTTACAGAGTCTCTTTATATGGCTGTAGACCGCCTGCCCAACAGTTTTGTACACAGCTAGAGGTCTGCTACCTGACCCGAGCCCAACGGTCAGGTTCAGGTCAGGCTTGGTTTTGTTACTAAGTAAATCTATATGCAGTGCACTTCTTTCATTGATGTACACTCCACTTGGACACACAGAGGGATTGGAGATTGCACTGCACACACACAGAAACATTCAGAAGCATCGCTGTCATCAGCACTGGCGCGTGGTTCTTATAAGATAGTTTCAATATGGAGTCACTTCAATCTATTTTACAGCAATGATAAATATGATGATAACTCATATCATCTTTGTTTATAGAGAGACATTTCATGAAGACCAATCAAATCATACCAATAAAATGAGCATCTGATTGCGTGGTAGACCGATACCGATACCGATTATTACAGATCAATTTGACTGATAACCAATATTTTGAATCACAATATATGTGACCCTGGACCACAAAACCATTCATTAGGGTCAATTTTTCATAACTGGGATTTATACATAATTAAACAAGCTTACCGTTGACGTATGGTTTATTAGGATCGGACAATATTTGGCAGAGATACAACTATTTGAAAATCTGAAATCTGAGGGTGCAAAAAAAAATAATTACTGAAAAAATATCTAGCTGTCCAAATGAAGTTCTTAGCAATGCATTTTATTAATCAAAAATTTAGTTTTTAATTATTTAAAAATAATTAGAGTAGGAAATTGACAACATTTCTTAATGGAACATGATCTTTACTTAACCCCTTACTAGTCGCCCCCCCCCCCCCCCCCATTTTTCGGCATGAAGACAGATATGACATACCCAAACTAAAAAGGTTTCTGCTCATGATTCTTTCTGACTAGATACCTAATCATCATATGTTCACAAAGCTGACACTACAAAATTATCCTAATGATTTTTGGCATGAAAGAAAAATCAATCATTTTGACCCGTATAATGTTTTTTTTTTTTTTTTTTTTTTTTTTACTATTGCAACAAATACTGTATACCCATCAAATTAATATCAATATTAATAATAACACAGGCTCCGACAAAAACTCTTTAAATACTTATTTTATCAGCAAATTGGTTTTGAAAATGACTGATACCAATAACCATAAAAAAGATGAATATCGGTGCCGATAATTGGTTGACCCCTAGTCCAATGTCCCCTTTAAAGCAGCTGTTGGACACACATACTGACTACTTGCTTTGATATTGACCCTCGCTCTGTTCAGAGACTCTATTCCATCTATGTTCATCAGTTGTCTGTGAAATTTATTTTGTTTATGTCTCAGTTATAGAATATTCTTATGTTCATACAAACATTTACAAATAATTAAGAAATAGGAAATCTGCTGGAATTTTTTTTTTTTTTTTTTTTTTTTTTTTTTTTTTTTGCTGAGATATACACATGCATATACATTTTTTTGATAAATTGATATGTTCATTGTAAATTGCATGTTGTGTTTTTGTGTTTAGTTCTGCCCTGAATCATGTATTACACATAACTATTACAGAAGGTACAAACATTCACAGATGCTCAAGAAGCCAACATGATACACTGAGAGTTGGGGTTGACTGAGAAAAAAAGCAGTGAAGAGCAGAAGAAGAAGCCGAAGTGAAGATGATAAGACAGTAGCAGAATTTATTAAATAATCATAGTTGCGAATGTTTCAGTGCTCAGACTTCATCTAATGAACACAAATCCAACAAGTGATTTTATACCTTAAGACATAGCAATGGAAAATTACTGGCAAAACAAACACACACACACAAACAGTTTGCATTTGAAGATCCTTAAACCCTTCAAAATAGGATACATGTTCATATTTAAAACATTTCAGTTTGCACATTTGTTTTGAGGACAGCATTGGGCAGGATGTGGAATATGGTGTTCTTGTCAATAAAATGAAGAAATACAATTAGAAGAAATACTCGGCCAACTAATAGACTGTCAAAATAAATGTTAGTTGCAGTCCTAAATCAAAGGTTTATGATCATATGATCTGGGTTTTATGTTTAACTTCAGTTATTTTGTCTTGTGGTCTATATGTAGACATCTGTTGTGAACTAGCTTCTTTTAAAGTACTGAATCAAACAAAATATTTATGATCCCTCTTTTATTTAGTATTAAAGGTTGCAGATTCTTTAACATTAACTGTACACATAACTGTACACATATGTAATGTACTTGTGCTACCGTAAACAGTTCTGTCGTTTTTTTCATACTTAAGACACATAATAAATAAAAAATGTTAAATTCTTTAGATGCATTTTATTTGAACTCAAAACATATGAGTAAACATAAACAATTTGAGTCCAAAACATATGAATCGCATCAACTCTTATTTCTGCAAGGTAAATGCTACGTTTTTGAAATGCACCCCAGTCTTGCAATCATAGACCCAGGCCTGGCCTGAGATTTAAAGTGGCTTGATGGAGGATTCGCTCTCTGAGTCTCCACTGGTTGAAGCTACATTTATTAGAAATTTCAATCATTTTCCATGACTTTTAACATCTTTAAAGAATGTTACTGATATCAAGCCAAAAAAGATATATTTATATATATTTAGAACTTACCGATTAGACGGCACCAGCACAAACAGAACAAAACAAACACGTGAAACATTTTCTTCAGTTGTTCGGTGAAAAGTCTGAAAAAAAGTCAATGCCAATCATCTTACACACTGCACGATTTCTTCTCAGTCAAACTGAAACCTGCTGTGGTTGCTTTTGTTTAGAGCTGAAGATATGTTCATCGCATGAGGGTTTAGTTTATAGGTGAAGGGGCTTCTTCCTGTCCTGCTTTTATTGAACCTTACAGTTGGTGCCTTCACAAAACAGATTTACAGTTGTATACAAAATACTGAATACATCAAGAACTATAAAATCACAAAGTTTAAATAAGACTTTTTTTAACCTATCATGCATCAATAATAACAGACAGATTGACAGCTTAACACTTTGCTAAATAATTCACCAGACCTTTTCTTGACTGCTACTGGAAGCAGTTGTGTTGTGTTGTGTTATCTTTTAATAAAACATTAAAATGCCTTTAAATCCATTAAGATATATATAGGGCTGGGCCATCTGAGAGCACCTTTTGAGCTGGTTTTTGCGCTGTGTTCCACGGGCTCACATTTAGTTTCGAGTTGTTTAATAGACAATTCAGTGTACAAGAATAAACATGAAAGTGATGGAAGTGAGTGAATTAATCAGGACTGCACAGACAGAAAGCTGTTCTAATTTTACATAATCTTTCATGAGCATTCAGAATATTTACATAACATAAGCCAACAGAATAAAGAATGTGGTCAGCATGATTGCTATTCAAAATGGTTATGGTTTGTATATCTGCAGTCCTAGTTTTGGTTTGCTTCTGAATGAGGAAACTAGACTTTTGATACCCGCTGATATAGATAGCTATTTCCTTACATGCATGCTGAGAAAGCACATGCTTGTTGACAGTCGTCCTAGTCTTTATGGTGTGTTCAAGCAAGGCTTTTTGGCCGAGACTTACACAAAGCATTGACACAGTCAGCTTTGATCACTCCTAGTGCTTTGACATCAACTTGGTACATACAACAGATTACAACAACACAACACAAATATGACTATATAAGTAACAGCATATGTACGCAAATGCTTGGTCCAGACACATACAACTTTCCACACAGATGGCTGTCCATTTCTTCTTCGAATCAGTCGTGTCACTGTCCACTGAAGCACCTCTCTCTGTTTTAGATCCTATCTTTCTGTTCTTCCTTTTTCCTGCTTCAGTTGGCATCTCAGATACCAGGTAGACTAAATCATCTGGTAAATCATTTCCAAGGTTCATTTAGTTCCACAAATTATGCACACTGCACTTCCCCCAACTCAAACACAGCTTTTAAAGTAGCTTGTGAACGGTTGTCTCAATGGTTAAAAGTAGGTGCCACGACTGTTTGAGTCTGTCTACACTGCACACGTCAAAGTAAACACTATGAACTGGTTTGTGTGGCTTTCTGAACGGGTACAGGATGATGATGTAGTAAAGCATCCATTGTCTTTTTCATCTCAATTCTACATTCGCTTTGAAGAGATTGATAGATTTTAGAAACGCTTTCAATGTTATGATGGTGCTTGAGTGGCTCAGTGTTTACTCTTCTGGGGAGAGAAACCCATGAATGGTGCAATAAACCGGGATAAGATCATGCATTTTAACTTAAAAAACAAAACAAAACGTAAAGTATCATTAGCTGTATTGATAATAAAGATTTAATGTACTGAATTAAGACTGCACTACCAATAATGTTATTTCTTTCTTTATATATGACTTTCTATCTTAAAGTTTTTCTTGTCCACTTTTTTTTCTTATGATTTGGACAACAATTGGAAACAATCCCTATTGAGTGATGATCAGATCAACGCTCGTCCACACACACATTAGATTAGCTATTTCCACATGCAATTTTGTATGCTTTTTATTTTTGAAAGTGAAAGTGACATGACGTGTAGCCAAGTATGATGCGATAAACCCATCCTGGTGTGCACACACACAGCAGTAGTGAACACACACACACACACACACCCGGAGCAGTGGGCAGCTATTTTTGCAGTGGCACCGGGGGTGCAGTTTAGGGGTTTGTGGTTTAACGCATGGTATTGAGGTTGAAAGAAAGCATCGTACATTCACTCCCGCTCTTACAAGCCTTGCAGGTACAGAGACTCTGTACATGTGACGGATGGACTGAAAAAAAGATCTTCCTTTCTCACTGTGCTTGTCACTTGAGACCTTCCCAGCAGCACAAGTTTTGTGTATTCATTAGTCTTTTCTTTACTACTTTAATGTTGTTTTGCTTAATTTATGTATGTATTGCCTTAGTAAATGTTTATTTTTGGGTTCGGCCTCTTGTGTAACACTACCCTAATCCAGGTCGTTTGTAATGATTCTCAAAGGCAAAACTAAGTGAACACAATTGTGAGTTCATAGGGTAAAGGGGTTGTACTGCTTCTCATTGGAATCCTCTAATGGGATACATGCTTTTATCTTTATCTTTCTGGTATCAGGACCAACAACAACCTTTTTCTGTCATTTACTGGGACCTACAAAAATTTTTTTTTTTTAATAATTTAATAAATGTTCCAACATTGCGTCGCGCAACAGAAGGATCGATGACTACGCCACCCTAGGACTTGCACCCAGGGAAATACCACACACCCTCAGGTGCTTTTCAAGGAAACACAGGTTCGATACTACTGCTCAGCACCGTGATGGCCACACAGTCAGCTGTGTGCACAGGAGAATGAAACCATAGAATCAGACAGAGTACAAAAACAGCCATAGATGAAGCCAGTGTGAGAAACTGTCATAGGTACAGGGTTAAGAAACAGCTAGCACTCTCAGACCACACCTCATTCTCAAACAACAGTAAGCTTTGGACACACACAAACACACACACATACACACACACATCCATCCCAGGGGAAAGACACCGGACATAATAATCCCTGGAACTTTACGGCCCACAAAACAAGACACAGAGTGGAATTAATTTATTAACTCATTAACTCCAAACCCTAAGGGGGGTGGAAATCACTATTGGTTACAATTGGTGACAATTTGGTGTAGAATTTACACCACCCCACACTGGCAACTAAAACAAACCTTTCCATAAGCTACCTTAACGATAGCAGGAGTAAACTTCATGATGCTAGCTGGTACTCAAGGATACCTTCAAGAAGACCTTGTGCCCGTGTTTAACCCTGCCCCCCATCATTAAGTTCGGGGGGCATGACACTAGAACTTGCCTGAACCTCAGATCATTCTTAACGCAGGCATTCATTATCAGCCTTAAGCTGGGCCACCAGGTCTCGCAATTACTGCATCTCATCCTCCAAAGTGAGAGTCAAAAATGGAAAAGATGGAGAGGAAAGTACAAACAATACACTAATGCGCTAGCTGTTGTTTCAAAGTTGAACAAACACCAATTAACATCACAAAACAATAAAATAAAGAAATAAATGGAGTCACGTATCTGCTTTATATCAAATGTAGACCCTTCCGACTATGCTAGAATGTAGCAACATGGGGTCGTGCAACAGAAATAGTGGAGAGACAACTATGCCACCATAGGACTTGCACCCAGGAAAATACCGTGCACCCTCAGGTGCTACTCAAGGACACTCAGGTTCGATACTACTAAAGGAGCAAGAGACGGGACTTACCAAAATAAAACATTTTACACAGAAGTCATTCTTCTAAAACATTACAAAGAATCTTCTCATCAACAGTTAACAGGTTAAGCTTCAGTATCACAGCTCGTCAAACATTCACCTGTGAATATGAATGCACAAAACACTCAGAGACCAACTAAACGCCAAACGCCCATTAGAATTTTTATCTCATATTTACATCACATAGTTAAGAAATAGAATGCGAGCTGTGGGCTAAGGGCAATATCACAAAAAAATGTGATACTAATCTTAAACAAAAGTTCATTAAGAAGTTAATATTGTGTTATTTTAGACAAAATGTTGTCCGTTTTGCTCAATTTTGCCAACCAAAATATAAAGACAAATCAGAACTGTTCATCTCCGAGCAACCCACAATGGCATTTAATTTCTTAATCCACGTTTTGAATGAATTTGGTGAACCATTTGGCACATTGAACCATTGGCCATAGTCGCGTTGGTTTTGAAGCGGTGCTGCACAAACCGATCGGTGAATGACATCAAAGTGTTCCCATGGCTCAGTTTGCTCTGGGTTTGGGGTAAGTTGACTCGAGTTGAGTCAGATGCACCATCTGGGTGTAAAATTACCATCTGACCAAATCTGATTTAAAAAAATTAACAATATAAAAACGAATTTAATAATTTCCTCTTACAAACAGTCATATTTCTTTTCATAAAGTTAACTTTAACAACATAAACCCAACCAAATTAGGTTTACATTTCCGTATTTAATTGTTTGCATTTCTGAAAAAAATATGTTGAACACCAAAGTTGTAGCCTTCCTTAAAATAGACTAAAAAGAGTTTGTTGGCCATGTGTGACTACAGCTGGAAAAATATATCTGATTATAAGGTGAAAAGCATTTTCTGGTTCTTATCAGAGAAGGATTTGGTGTACACGTGTACACTGTCCCTATCAAATAAGCTACAAACAATATGTATGATAAACTAAACCAGTAATATCACATTAAAACCTCAGTTTATAATTCAGAGATTTAACTTAACAACAGTGCCTTATGGTGGGGTAAGTTAAAATGCTTACTCAATTTACCCCACAACATTTGGCTCACTTTGCCCCATAGCTGACATTTAGCTACTCTATCTTTCCTGTACAGGCTAATATTTAGCTAAATGATTGACATGGTTTTATTGCTAAATCACCCATATGTATCATAAATATTTTTAGACCTGGATAAATTTGCTTTGACTAACAAACATGAAAGTTTGTTTTTAAGTTTTTTTAAGTTATCTTCCTGATGTATCCAAATTCCTTAGCATATCCAAAACCTCAGAACAACTTGATGATGTAACAGAAACTATGGCTCTTTTCTAGCACTTTAAATACAGTTGCTCCTTTACGCTTAAGGAAGGTTAAGGAAAACAGTTTGACACCATGGTATAATGAGCATACTCACACCCTAAAGAGAGCAGCCCGAAAAATGGAGCGCAGCTGGAGGAAAACAAAACTAGAGGTATTTCGTATTGCTTGGTGGGAAAGTAACCTATCCTACAGAAAAGCATTAAAAACTGCTAGATCTGATTACTTTTCTTCTCTTTTAGAAGAAAACAAACATAACCCCAGATATGTATTCAATACAGTGGCTAAATTAACGAAAAATAAAGCCTCAACAAGTGTTGACATTTCTCAACACCACAGCAGTAATGACTTTATGAACTACTTTACTTCTAAAATCGATACTATTACAGATAAAATTGCAACCATTCAGCCGTCAGCTACAGTATCACATCAGACAGTGCACTATAGACCCCCTGAGGAACAGTTCCACTCATTCTCTACTATAGGAGAGGAAGAATTGTATAAACTTGTTAAATCATCTCAACCAACAACATGTATGTTAGACCCTATATCATCTAAGCTCCTAAAGGAGGTGCTTCCAGAAGTCATAGGTCCTCTTCTGACTATTATTAATTCCTCATTGTCATTAGGATATGTCCCCAAAACCTTCTCATAAAAAAAACACAACTTGACCCCAAAGAAATTGTTAATTATAGACCAATCTCGAATCTCCCTTTTCTGTCCAAGATACTAGAAAAGGTGGTATCCTCACAATTATATTCCTTCTTAGAGAAAAATGGTATATGTGAGGATTTCCAGTCAGGATTTAGACCGTATCATAGTACTGAGACTGCTCTCCTTAGAGTTACAAATCTGCTCTTATCATCTGATCGTGGGTGTATCTCTCTATTAGTTTTATTGGATCTCAGTGCTGCGTTTGACACAACTGACCACAGCATTCTTTTGCATAGACTTGAACACTTTGTTGGCATCAGTAGAAGTGCATTAGCATGGTTTAAATTGTACTTAAATGACCGCCATCAGTTCGTAGCAGTGAATGAAGATGTATCATATCGATCACAAGTGCAGTATGGAGTACCTCAAGGCTCAGTATTAGGGCCGCTACTCTTCACGCTTTATATGTTACCCTTGGGAGATATCATCAGGGAACATGGTGTTAGCTTTCACTGTTATGCTGATGATACTCAGCTCTATATTTCCTCGTGGCCCGGTGAAACACACCAATTTGAAAAAATAATGGAATGCATAGTCGATAAAAAAAATTGGATGCAGGTAATTTCTTACTGCTAAATTCAGAAAAAACAGAGGTGTTAATTATAGAACCTAAAAACTCTGCTTGTAATAACCTATAACACTGTCTAAGACTTGATGGTTGCTCTGTCAATTCTTCGTCATCAGTTAGGAACCTAGGTGTGCTATTTGATCGCAATCTTTCATTAGAAAGCCACATTTCTAGCATTTGTAAAACTGCATTTTTCCATCTCAAAAATACATCTAAATTACGGCCTATGCTCTCAATGTCAAATGCAGAAATGTTAATCCATGTATTTATGACTTCAAGGTTAGATTATTGTAATGCTTTATTGGGTGGTTGTACAGCTAGTCCAAAATGCAGCAGCAAGAGTTTTTACTAGAACCAGGAAGTATGACCATATTAGTCCGGTCCTGTCATCGCTGCATTGGCTCCCTATCAAACATTGTATAGATTTTAAAATATTGCTTATTACTTATAAAGCCCTGAATGGTTTAGCACATCAGTATTTGAATGAGCTCCTTTTTCATTATACTCCTCTACGTCCGCTACGTTTTCAAAACTCAGGCAATTTGATAATACCTAGAATATCAAAGTCAACTGCGGCAGCAGATCCTTTTCCTATTTGGCACCTAAACTCTGGCATAACCTACCTAACATTGTTCGGGAGGCAGACACACTCTTGCAGTTTAAATCTAGATTAAAGACCCATCTCTTTAACCTGGCATACACATAACATACTAATATGCTTTTAATATCCAAATCTGTTAAAGCATTTTTAGGCTGCATTAATTAGGCAAACCGGAACCGGAAACACTTCACATAACACCCTATGTACTTGCTACATCATTAGAAGAATGGCATCTACGCTAATATTAGTCTGTTTCTCTCTTGTTCCGAGGTCACCGTAGCCACCAGACCCAGTCTGTATCCAGATCAGAGGATCACTGCAGTCACCCGGATCCAGCACATATCCAGACATGATGGTGGATCAGCACCTAGAAAGGACCCCTACTGCCCTGAAAGACAGCGGAGAAAAGGACAACTAGAGCCCCAGATACAGATCCCCTGTAAATACCTTGTCCCAGAGGACCACCAGGACAAGACCACAGGAAACAGATGATTCTTCTGCACAATCTGACTTTGCTGCAGCCTGGAATTGAACTGCTGGTTTCGTCTGGTCAGAGGAGAACTGACCCCCCAACTGAGCCTGGTTTTTCCCAAGGTTTTTTTCTCCATTCTGTCACCGATGGAGTTTCGGTTTCTTGCCGCTGTCGCCTCTGGCTTGCTTAGTTGGGGTCACTTCATCTACAGCGATATCATTGACTTGATTGCAAATAAATGCACAGACACTATTAAAACTGAACAGAGATGACATAACTGAATTCAATGATGAACTGCCTTTAACTATCATTTTGCATTATTGAGACACTGTTTTCCAAATGAATGTTGTTCAGTTGCTTTGACGCAATGTATTTTGTTTAAAGCACTATATAAATAAAGGTGATTGATTAAATCTGTTATAAAAACAGTTTTTAAAGTAAATGGGTGCCTTCTACTCCTCCCGTGTTTCTCTTTATCACAGTCTGGCAGAAATTAAGGGTTGTTCCAAATTAAATGGCCCGAATAAAGAAAAAGGGAGTGTGTCAACTTACCCCACTCTCCCCTAATTCCATTGAAGATAAGATAAAAGATAAGACTCATATCAAAACATCTATAATAAAGACTACAATTATTACTGAGCTGTCTTCTCCTTTAATTATATATTTGTAACAACTTTATCACTTGTATTAACAAGCACCCAGCTCATAGTGCCCCTTTTTATTTTTTTTTAATGTTTTATCATTATATTTCAATGAAGCAATTGTGTAGTTTTATTCATCTTTAACTATGTGTAGGACCTGGACACTTTCCATATCAAGTTGTGCTGATGAAAAAGGCCTGAAAGGACAGTGGCATGTAACATGTATATTTAGCCTATTCACGTGTAGGTTCCTGCACTGCAGTGTACCGCTTTGCTAAACAGTCTTCAAATCCTTAAAAAAAAAAAAATACTAATTCAGACTGAGAGTTAATCAATGAAATATATGCTAATGCAAATAAATATGTATACACTATTTTATAAACGTTACATGGCGAAAAGCCTTTGTTTTTCCTATATGCATATTAGAAAATGCAGGAAGTTCACGCATCATACGCTCCACACTCCACACATTTCGGTTTAGGGACTGCAGCTTCGCTTGAGTAAAGAATGCCTGACTCGTGAACTGAGCGAATGAGTGAACTAACAAGATAGTCTTATGACCCAGCGAAACAATGACTCGTTTGTTTTTCAGAATTTAGCCTTGGCTGCGATATAGTTTGTATTTCTAATTCGAAATATGATCAACGTTTTCGTATTTAGATGTGGTGGGAATTTTAATTAAACTCGACTTGGAAAATAGATTAGTTTGTTTCGCTGAACGATATTCCGTTCCGAGTCAGTAAAATGAAATGAACTTCCCATCTTTAGACTATTGTGTCTCAGGGAGGCTCGCGGACAAACAAAGCGTCCTTCAAACAGAAGAACAGAAGGCTTTTATTCACGAGGGAGAAAGAGGCGAAAATGAAGCTTCTCTTTAATTTGCTCTCAGTCATCTTATTTTTACTCGACAACGGTAAGACCTTTATTTGTTACGATCTCTCTTCCAGTTTTATACATATTTCTTTGACTAGTTGGAGTTAAACACCTGTTAACAATAATAATAAAAAACATCAACCTTACGCAGTTCCAGAGTGAAAATTGTAAACAATCAGGTCAAGTGGCTTGGTATAAATATATCTAGTCGGTAAAAGTTGGTATATTGTGCATCAGTGCATAAACTGATCAAATGTGAGTCAATTTGGAATTCTGCGAAACAGGGACGTGCACAGACATTTTGAGGGGCAGGGGCTCAAGTGAAATAAAGGGCACCTCTCATAATTACGTTTTTTTTTTTTTTTTTTTTTTTTTTTTTACAAAATAGTATATATATTAACGCAACACTGACTTCCTTTTAAAAAAAAATAATTAAAAAAGCTAATTAATTTTATCTTCCTCAAACTCTAATTTTCAAAAGATGTCTACAAAATAATCAGTTCACACAGAAACCATGGTCTCCTTAGTATTCACTAGGTTTATAGAGCAGCAAAGGAAACCATCCTACAATGTGCATGTTTTGAAAACATTTTCTATGCTAATAGTTTCAAGTATATATTTAGAATAACCAAAATAACTGCATCAAGCAGAGGGGTGTGTTTTACTAATAATTTGTTTATTTTTTTGCACATGGCACTACATCATTTTAATTATTTTGGTGTTATCAGAACACATAACACTTTTAAATCAACAAAAATATTCACTCTAAACTGAAGAGGGTTGTTGCTGCTATTTTGTTAACTTTACTGAAAAAATCACTGCAAAAATGATTGAAAAAATACAAAAATACAGCAACTTAATAAAATTCTTACAAAAGAAGGGTCTTCTACTTCAAAATAAAATCTGTTACTTCCATTCCCTGGTTGTCTCTCCTTCCTCCCTTACAGCGGCTTAGAGTGTAGCCTATCCTCCATCTGTTTGCATCTGTAGATTTCTTCTAGATTCACCAATTTAGATTTCTAGATTTCAGGGGGAAAGACTCTTGATGTAAGTCATTAACTAACTGGGGACGTTCTTATTTTATTAACTTATTTTATTACATGGTTTGGTTGATCTCCAATGTAGAATGCGGTCTGTTATTTCTTGATAACAGACCGCTGTGCGGAGTATAACAGACCGTTGCCATGAAAAACAGAGCGTTGCTATGGACTCACAGGATTCTAACCGTAGAGACGGAGCGTACTATTTTCTTTAGCGGAAGCAATACAATCGGGTTTAAATCAATAAACTCCCTTTTAATATTTTGTGTCAAAATATTTATTTATTTATTTGGTAGGTAGCCATGTAATAAGCAGGAGGATAATGTATAGCGATTATCGCTTACACAGCTCTAGTCTAGTTAGCTCATGAGGCATGCATGCTAGCAGAACACAGGTTAACTAAGTTATATTTGCCTTTGGCTAATCAGCAGTAAATTCGAGCATTATTCGAGGCACTGGTATTTTAATCTTTTGTTCATCACCAGCTCCACTCACCTCAGCACAAGCCAAGAAAAACACTGCTGGGAGGGGCTTCTGCTGCCTGCAGGTGTGTGTCTGTGTATCTGATGTGCGCCGCTGCGCGCAAGGGGGGGATGGAGGGGGGAGGGGGGGTTTGGGGGTCAATGAGCGCTTCAGAACTCCTGACCTGATATTTAGATATACTATTCTTCAATAAATATATTTGTTTGACAGGGAAGCTGTGCGCAAACAGGAATATATATTATATATATATAAAAAAAAAGGAACCCAGAAAAAAGGGAACTTTCTCTCCAGGAATAAAAAGGGCAGGTGCTCAAGCCCCCTTTGATGTCTATATGTGCACGTGCCTGCTGCCAAATGCCAAATTATATTCAATGTAGCCTAAACATTTTATTTGCATAGGAGATTATAAAACAAAATTATACTTTGTAGAAAAAAAAACATGGCACTGTATTATCTGAGTCTTAATGCTGGGGAAATTTATATAATTGAATGTATATTTCAATTTTTCACAGCGCTATTGTATATTTGTGGTTGGTTTGTGTTTCTTTTTCAGGTGTGTCTGGTGTCGTATCAGATGTATTGGTTTCAGTGAGGGAGGGAGATTCCGTCACTCTACACACTGGTGTTCAAACAGACCAACAAGAAGAAATTAAATGGTATTTTAAAGACACTCGCATCGCTCAAATCAGTGGAGATCTCAGTAAGACCTGTACAGATGTTGAGTGTAATGAAGGTACTGAGAGATTCAGAGACAGACTGAAGCTGGATCATCAGACTGGATCTCTGACCATCACAAACATCACAAACACAGACTCTGGACTTTATGAACTGAAGATCATCAGCAGCAGCAGCAGCAGCGACAAGATCTTCAGTGTTACTGTCAATGGTGAGTTATTAATGAATGTGTTAACGCAGTTTACATATGTAAAATGCATTGTTTTATCTGTGAAAATGGACATTTAACTGATCACCTGTGAACTGTTTATTTATTTTCACTGAAGAAAACATATTAAATGAATATGAAAGGAGTACCTCTTTATTTGGTAAAAATGCAAGTTAACTGCTGCTTTGATAAAGGGCAATGTGACTTAGTCATGATTGTGTCATGATATTAATTATGGTATGTGAGTTAAGCATGCACCAAGGGAAACGTCACAGATAATCTTTACAAATTTGTAGAAGCATCTCACTTTTAAAATGAAACAGCTTATTTTGATTTAGAACTAAAGGCCCATTCACACAAGAATGATAACTAAATGAATATTTGCAAGAAGTTGAGTTTAAATGAGATTTCAGCGCATCAGCTTATTTTTTTATTCAAATGAGTATTTTATATAAAATCAGGGTGTAAAAAAAGCACAAACTGAAATGTTTATTTTCAGGAAGGGTTTGTGCCGTCACAGACATGGTCACAGCTCTTTCATGTTAAGTAGGGAATTTCCAGGAAAAGTTTACCCCAGCAGCTTGTGATTTGTGTTTCAGGTGTTTCTGCTTCTGAACAAGATGAAGTGAAGGAGGGAGAATCTGTCACTTTAGATCCTGGTGAAACTAAAAGCCCAAATGATGTGATGAAATGGTATTTTAATGACATTCTCATCGCTGAAATCACTGGAGATCAGAGTAAGATCTGTACAGATGATCAGTGTGATGAGAGATTCAGAGACAGACAGAAGCTGAATCATCAGACTGGATCTCTGACCATCACAAACACCAGAATCACAGACTCTGGACTTTATAAACTACAGATCAGCATCATCAGCAGCAGTTTCAGCATCAGCAGAGTGAAGAGATTCAATATCACTGTCACCGGTGGTGTGTATATCATTCAGTCATTCTGTGCATTTTCCTTTGAGGAATTAAACTATTTATACATGAAAAATGCATAATATCAGCATTGTTTCCCGTTGACCTCTGTGATGCTGCTGTTGCTAAACAGATGTTGCCTTTTATCAGTTAAATCAATGTCATCCAACTGATGACCAAAGTAAAAAAAAAAAATTAAATATCAGTCAAAAATATTGTTAAATACAGGATGGATTATCTGTCAATTTCTAGTAGTAATGTCTTTCTGTTTATTTTTCTGTTCCAGGTTCAGGTTTGTCTTCAGCTGCTGTAGCAAGAATAGTTGTAGCTGTTGTTCTGCTGGTGGCTGCAGCTGTAACTGTTGGTTTGATTTACTGCCGTCATCGCAGGAAATACAAACCTGCAGCACAGAATGTAAGTATTGCATACAGTATAGCTGAAACATGAGTCCTCTTTACTTTTACCCATTTGTGAATCTGTGTTTTCTTACAGGACAATGAAGTCAATATCTTGTCACCTGATCAGAAAGACTCTCCTTTAAATCAAATCAGTCAGACTGAGGCTCCCAATGAAACAGTGTAACAGCATTTATAATTCTTGAATTGTTTAATCCTTGAATGCCTAAATGCAGCGAATATTGTCTTGCACATCTGTTACCTGATATGAAGGTAATACGTCAGTCATGGTCCCACAGCGGCTAAACGCCCTCTGGTTCCACCTGCTACAGTAGCCACGCCCCTAAACTCGTGCAATTGGTTGGGCTGAAAGAGATTAAAAGAGTGGATGCAATTGTGTATGGTTTTTTTTTTTTTATTTGCAAGTTAAAGTGACATAGCATGTACCCACTTATGGTGTCCCATACTTGGAATGTGTGCTCTGCGTTAAACCCATCCTAGTGTTCGCACACACACAGTAGTTTTGTTGATTTCGTAAATGAAAATTATGACTAAATATAGTCATCAACAAACCGTTATCACGTGACGAAAATGAGACGAGACGCAATGTAAATGCTGGTCATTTGACGATGGCTATAATTAATTGTATAATGCAATAATATTGTAGACGAATAAAAACAAGACTAAATGTGCTTTACAAAATAGAAATCTTGTTTAGTCGGTTTATTATTCTTTTGCAGTATTTCTGTTTCCTGTGTCTCACTTCAAGGTCTGCATCAGGTCGCACTGCGCAAACACAACTGACATCACTTCCTCAAGCCCCACTCGCGGCATTATTTAGAAGACGACAACAGACAAAGTTAAGCGGGAATTATACTTTCACCTGGCTCCGCTGACTGTGAGCACACTTTCCCAAATGGACGAGGCTTTTATACTAGTCGTGTTCCCCGTTGTACTATTCTTTGAAACGACAGGGGAGTGATAAGGAGTAATTGTTTTCTAAAACCGTCGAGAATCACCGTTGAGAAACCATTTGTCAGTACAAGTCTTGTGATTAATGAGTTGATGAATTAATAATTTAAATGTGAAAAATTAAACAATCTTAAACTATTGGCTGTATTTCGCATCAAACACAAGACAACTGTAAGCAAACAGTGTATAATTAATATCTAAATACATTTTTATTCTATTTCATACAATAAAAATAAAACTTAAAAACCTGATTCCAAAAAAGTTGGTACATTGTACAAATTGTGAGTAAAAAAGGAATGGAATAATTTACAAATCTCAAACTTATATTTAATTCACAATAGAATATAGATAACATATCAAATGTTGAAAGTGGGACATTTTGAAATGTCATGCCAAATATTGGCTCATTTTGGATTTCATGAGAGCTACACATTCCAAAAAAAGTTGGGGCAGGTTGCAATAAGAAGCCGGAAAAGTTAAATGTGCATATAAAAAAAGCTGGAGGACCAATTTGGAACTTATTAGGTCAATTGTAGCAGTGTCTCTCAGAAGTCAAGATGGCCAGAGGATCACCAATTCCCCCAATGCTGTGGCGAAAAACAGTGGAGCAATATCAGAAAGGAGTTTTTCAGAGAAAATTGCAAAGAGTTTAAAGTTATCATCATCTACAGTGCATAATATCATCCAAAGATCCAGAGAATCTGGAACAATCTCCGTGTGTAAGGGTCAAGGCCGGCAAACCATACTGGATGCCCGTGATCTTCAGACCCTTAGACAGCACTCCATCACATACAGGAATGATACTGTAATGGAAATCACAACATGGACTCAGGAATACTTCCAGAAAACATTATCGGTGAACACAATCCACCGTGCCATTCACCGTTGCCGGATAAAACTCTAAAGGAAAAAAAGTAATATCTAAACATGATTCAGAAGTGCAGGTGTTTTCTCTGGGCCAAAGATCATTTAAAATGGACTGTGGCAAAGTGGAAAACTGTTTTATGGTCAGACGGATTAAAATTTGAAGTTATTTTTGGAAAACTGGGACAGACTAAAGAGGACAAGGACAACCCAAGTTGTTATCAGCTCAGTTCAGAAGCCTGCATCTCTGATGGTATGGGGTTGCATGAGTCTAGAATGGCACCATCAATGCTGAAAGGTATATCCAAGTTCTAGAACAACATATGCTCCCATCCAGACGTCATCTCTTTCAGGGAAGTTCTTGCATTTTCCAACATGACAATGCCAGACCACATACTGCATCAATTACAACATCATGGCTGCGTAGAAGAAGAATCCGGGTACTGAAATGGCCAGCCTGCAGTCCAGATCTTACACCCATAGAAAACATGTAGTGCATCATAAAGAGGAAGATGTGACAAAGAAGACCTAAGACAGTTGAGCAAATAGAAGCCTGTATTAGACAAGAATGGGAAAACATTCCTATTCCTAAACTTGAGCAGCTTGTCTCCTCAGTCCCAGACATTTGCAGACTGTTATAAAAAGAAGAGGGGATGCCACATAGTGGTAAACAGGGCCTTGTCCCAACTTTTTTGGGATGTGTTGATGCCATGAAATTTAAAATCAACATATTTCCCCCCTAAATTGATTAAAAAAAATTCAGTTTAAAACATTTGATATGCCATCTATGTTGTATTCTGAATAAAATATTGAAATTTCAAACTTCCACATCATTGCATTCTGTTTTTATTATTATAACTTTTTGGAATTGGGTTTGTACTTCAAATAAGAAGCCTTGGACAAACTATGTAAACCTTTTCCATCAAAAAGCACCTGATGGAGTTTGAACTTCACCTTTTATTTAAATGTATGTGTCTGTACTTCTAACATGTTTGGTTGGTAAAATAAATGAAGTAAATTCAAATCAGAGAGTCTTCCATGTCTGGAATGTATGTATTCTTCAGTCTATAAGGTAACAGTAATATAATACGATAACCTTGTTTGAAATGGGTTGAGCTAAAATAAAATTTTGGTTTCGTCTATACTACTAGGTACTTATACTATATTGACTGGGTTAAACAGAATGGCATTACTAAAAACAGACAATATTTTCATTGACTAAAACTAGAATAAATGTCATCAGTTTTCATTGACTAAAACTAGACTAGCCTAAAAAGAGTATGAACATGACTAAAACTAATAACAACTAAAATGATGGCTTCACACAGACTAGACTAAAACTAAAATTAAAACAGGCTGCCCAAAACATCACTACTCCGCAGTATTGAACACACTCACACCATGAACACACACCTGGAGCAGTGGGAAACTATTTTTGCTGCAGTGCCCAGGGAGAAGTGAGGTGTTCAGTGGTTTATTTAACTTGTGGTATTAAGTGTGAAAGAGAGCATTGTACATTCACTCCCTGTTGATAACGAGACACAAACCCACAACCTTTGGGTTAGACGTCAGACATTTAGAAAATTAGCTATTCATAGACTTCAGTGCAAAAGTGTTTGAAGGGTAAAATGAAATCATGGAATATTGTTTCTGCTCTTGTTCTTCCAGACAAGTTCTTGGTTCCCACATTACAACCACTGTATGCAGTCGCTTCTCTTCACTTATTTGCATTTTCAGTTGGCAGGTGCTGTTTGCTTTGTGTGTGTGTGTGTGTGTGTTGAAGGGTGGAGTCAAGCTGCAGGTGCTTTGGGTTACATGTGACAAATCGACTGATAAAAAGATCTTTCTTTCTCACTGTGCTTGTCACTTGAGTTTGAGCGCTCTCCAGCATCAGGAGTTTTGTTTATTCATTAGTTAACAAGTTAGTTTGCCCTCCCTAACTTAAGGGAATTTGTGTAAACTTATTTGGCTTGCTGATCACTGACAGGGGACTCGATGAAGCAGCTTCAACTCAAGCTCTGATAACCCCCCACCCCCCCCCCCCCCCCCCAATGACTTGAAATAGGAAGATTACAAAGAGCAAGGTACCTAAGATGAAGGTGGATATTGGGGAGGTGGAGGGACGCTGGAACAGCTGAGACTGGAGATAGGTAAGCAGCTGCTTATAAAGGCGACTCTGTTGAAAGATTAGATTGGCCCGCTGCTCCCTAACTTACATTTAGGAACTTGATTTATTTCTTCCTCTTTTTTTTTTTTTTACTGCTTCAATGTTGTTTGCTTAAATGTATGCATGACCTTAATAGATCGTCTGCACTGCACTCCGGATTTGATCGTCTTCAAATTCTTTAAAAATAATGAACATTCAGACTGAGAGTTAGGATAAATCAATGAAATATAGGCTACATTAAATATTTTTACACTTTCACAAACAGAACACAGTGAAAAGCCTTTTTGCATATGCATATTAGAAAAGGCAGGAAGTTTACTACATCATAACTCTACTCTCCATAGCTACTCCACACATTTCTATTTTGGGACTGCATAGCATTAGCCTCTCGGGATTTGTGTGACTACACAGAATGTACGACTTGGGAGCTGAGGCTGATACTATAGCCTGAAGACCAAGCTACGCAATGAATCGTTTGTTTTTCATAATTTAGCCTTGGCTATGATATAGTTTGTATTTCTAATTCTAAATGTGATCAACGTTTTCGTAAGTAGAAGTGGTGGGGAATTTGGCTATAACCTAACATTCTAATTAAACTCTATTGAAATGAATGAAATGGGAAATAGATTTGTTCGTTTTGCTGAACAATATTTAAAATTCAAAGTCAGTAAAATGATAGTAGTTCCCAATACTCTTTAGGGAGTCTCTCGGATACAAGGGCATCGCCATTTAAGCAGAAGAACAGAAGGCTTGTGAAAATGAATCTTCTCTTTAATTTGCTCCCAGTCATCTTGTTTTTACTCGACAATGGTAAGACCTTTATTTGTTACAAAATCCCTCTTCCAGTTTTATACCTATTTCTGTGACAACAGTTGGAGGTGAGACAGTAGGATTGGGGATAAACACGTTAACCGAAAAAAAAAAAAAAACGAACCTAACGCAGTTTCAGAGGAGTGAAAATTGTAAATAATCAGGTCAAGTGGCTTGGTATAAAATATTGATAAAGTCAGTACAAGTTTGTATATTTTGCATCAGTGCATATACTGATCAAATGTAGCTTGAATGTAATGTGAGTCACTTTTAGGGTTGCCACCCACCCCTAAAAATATGGAATCGTCTCTTATTTAAAGGTAAAATGGCTAATCCTGTATGAAATTAATACGCGATTTGTTCAGTATTTTACAAAGGCCAACACATATTTGAATAAACAAATAAGTATTTGGCTGTGTTTATAATAGCCAGGGCCGTAGCAGGGGCTCCGGTGAGGGTTGTACCAGTGGGCCCTGTCTGAAAGTGTTTAATTTGTGTGTTTGTTCTGTTAATTTGTTTGTGCTATCAGTGGATAACTGGGGTTTAGTGGCACTTCAACCATGGGTATTGAGGGTGGAAGAGAGCGCTGTTCATTCACTCCCACCTACAACTCCTGCCAGCACCGAGACTCAAACCTGCAACCTTTGGGTTACAAGTCCAACTCTCTAACCATTAAGCCACCGCTGCCACTTTTATTTTGCTATACTCACTTACATACATTAATTAATAGTGTATTGCACATACTAGTAAACAAAATCTATATTTCTTTCATTTACATTTTTTTATTTTTCTGTCATTGGATTAACATTACAGCAATTAGTAGCTAAATAAGGTGCGGTCACTTTAAGAGACAATCAATGCATCCAATATAATACACATACGATTTTTTGTCTCAACTGTTTACTTTCATTTAAGACATAACCGACTCGGACATACTATCGAAGACGGGTATTTTCACATATGTTTTATGTATTTGTCGGTACAAGAGCAAAAACAGACAAATTCGGTGTTCAAGTGTTTTGAGACGCCTCACTCTGCGTGAGCCCTGAACACCAGAACACCGCGGTGCTGAAGTGGGCTCTTACACATCCTTTTCGGTATGTTTTAACTGCTATTTGTTTTTGTTCGTTAAGGTGCAGGAGGAGCTTAAGGCGGGCATACACTGTGCGATTTCTGTACGATTTCGGCAAGGTACCAACTCACACTGTACGAGCAGATCGCATGCGATGTAAAGCCAAAACTCACGTTTTTTATGCACTCACTGTACGTTCCGATTGTTGAGTTGCAATTTGACTGCTCACACTATACTTGAGGAATCAACCGAATCAACACGTAGGATCCCTCAGATGTTTGTGGCTGTTTCTGAATTAACATGCTTTACCGGAAAAAACACACTGCTTTGGTGATATGCGCAATTCTGTGTGCTGAAGCGTCCAAAAAAAAAAAAAAAAAGAAGGCTTATCTAGACGCACAGGTGGCTCAGAAGACGCGGGTAATATGGTTTATCCATTTTGCAACGCAAACTGGAGGTAAGCAGGCGTTTTCTTCCTCTTATTTTTCTTTGCCATATCTCCAAGTTTTCCCTCCATCTCTTCAGTCCACACTACACGTTGTGTCACCATGGTTTTGTTTATGGTTTCACGCACGAAGGAAACACCAAAACTCGGTTCGTAGCCCTTCTTCAATAGTGCGATACCTCACGAGAGGCAACCAAAATTTCTGACATGTCAGAAATCCATCCGACCAACCGATTGCCGGTCGGGAGAGGTTAATCCTCTCGTTTCCCCTTGTACACTGCAGAAACACTGCACTTCAAACAACGCACGAAAATGCTGAAAATCAGCCTGACCCGAAAAAGAGTCTCACGAGTCAGAATTAGGCTCAAAATCAGATGAAAATCGCACAGTGTATGACCGGCCTAAGGAGAACTTAACAAAGGAGAGCTCAGTTCAGTGTTGCTGTCTGTGAGAGACGTGCAGCGCGCGAGTAAACAGCTACTCAGTTCAGATTTTCTGCGTCTTGTGTTTGAATGGTTTAAAGTCTTTTGAATGGTTAAATTGGCAAGTGGCAAGGCTTAATAACATGTGGAAATGATACTCTTTCGTGACAACTGTCCTGAGCGTCATTTTAGACTGACGTCAGCCAGACGGTTGAGATCGCCAGCGGCCCCCCCCTCGGTCGTGGGCCCCTATAACCGTCACCACCTTTCACCCCACTAGCGACGGCCCTGCTAATAGCAATGATAATGAAATCATTTTGATAAGAAGTATTAGAGAAGCTCATTTGAGTGTGATTCTTCAGAACGTGCGCTGTTAAAGCCCTTTCACACGAGCACAGCATGCATTAAATCAGCGTGGTTTAAACCCCGAGTGTCAACCACCCGCTCTCTCTCGTGAAGCCCATACGGAAGTGACTAAAACTGTAAATCATCGACTGGCCGCTTGATTTTGGTCTATATAGTTAATTTACCCTTCATGACAACTGTGAGGGGGGATATATATATATTTTTATAATTTGTTTAAATTATATTAAGCCTTAAATTTCTGCATAATTAAGGGAATGGTCACTTGAGTGACAGGTGGGTTGTCGGTGTTGTCACTGCTGTCACGCTATGTGGGTGTGGCTTCAGCAACCAGCTCCCACCGTTTTGCCTTTTTTGGTTAACCCATAGTGAGGCTCAGCGACGTGCTGCCAAGATGGCGAGGTCCAGCTCCGCCTACTTTTGGTTTCAAAAACTCTCTTCAGAAACCTATGGGTGACATCACGGACACTATGTCTATGTTTTTATACAGTCTATGTTAAAAACACAGGACCTGCCCTTTGAACACCAGACTTTCCAGATGTAGGGCTGAACGGGAAAGTTATCAATGTGTCTAGTAATGATGAAATGCGCAGTTCTCTAATGATGAACGCGCAGTTTGCAGAGAGGCATTTCAGTTGTTCACGGTGAACTGTCTGACTTTCAACAGAAGAAAGAACTGGTTATATTATGACTAAATTCATTTTTGTGTGAACCATACCTTTAACGTAACAGACCTGTCCATGCTTCTAAAAGTACAGGCCTACAATTTTTTGGATTAATTTTATCCCATACATTATCAGCGCTTGGTAGAAATAATATTGTTAGATAAATGTATATATTATACATAATGTTAGGCACTTTTTATTGATTTGTTTATATTCATTATAAATATATGAATGGGTGTCCCTTATTTTGCTTCGCTGATTGTGGAAATCCTAGTCACTTTGGATAAAAGCTTCTGCAAAATGAATTAAATGTAATGTAGCCTAAACATGTTATTTACATGGGAGATTATAAGACTGAATCATACTTTGTAGAAAAACATGGCACTGTATTATCTGAGTCTTAATGCTGGGGAAATTAATATAATTTTATGTATATTTTAGGTATTTTTGATAGCCTGTGTGGCTAGCACATGTTTGTTTGATAAGTAAATGTGTTTTTTGTAAAAGTTTTCACAGCGTATTGTATATTTGTGGTTGGTTTATGTTTCTTCTTCAGGTGTGTCTGGTGTAATATCAGATGTATTGGTTTCAGTGAGGGAGGGAGATTCAGTCACTCTACACACTGGTGTTCAAACAGACCAACAAGAAGATATTAAATGGTATTTTAAAGACACTCGCATCGCTCAAATCAATGGAGATCTCAGTTTTATCTGTACTGATGTTCAGTGTAATGAAGGTACTGAGAGATTCAGAGACAGACTGAAGCTGGACAATCAGACTGGATCTCTGACCATCACAAACATCACAAACACAGACTCTGGACTTTATGAACTGAAGATCATCAGCAGCAGCAGCAGCAGCGACAAGATCTTCAGTGTTACTGTCAATGGTGAGTTATTAATTAATGTTTTAATGCAGATTAAAACATTGTTTCTAGAACTTTTTTTTTTTTTTTACAGCAGCGATCTATAAATTCACATGGAGTATACAGATAATCTTTACAATTTTTTTTTGGAATCATCTCACTTTCAACATTAAACAGCTTTTTTTTTTTTTAATTTTAAACTAAAGGCCCATTCACACAAGAATGATACATGGATGTTTTCAAGAAGCTGCAGTTGAGTTTAAATGAGATTTCAGCACATTTCAGCTTCTTTATTTATTCAAATGAGGATTTAATATAAAAACAGAGTGTTTAAAATCACAAACTACAATGCTTATTTTTAATAAACATTTAATTCTGATTATTTCTGAACATTTTTAATAAATGTTTTATTTCTGTAACTGCTTGTGCAGTTACAGACATGGTCACAGTTATTTCATGTTAAGTAGGGATTATCCTTTTTTTTCAGAAATGGTTCCTCCAGCAGCTTGTGGTTTGTGTTTCAGGTGTTTCTGCTGCTGAACAAGATGAAGTGAAGGAGGGAGAATCTGTCACTTTAGATCCTGGTGTAACAAAAAGCCCAAATGATGTGATGACGTGGCATTTTAATGACATTCTCATCGCGGAAATCACTGGAGAACAGAGTAAGATCTGTACAGATGATCAGTGTGATGAGAGATTCAGAGACAGACTGAAGCTGGATCATCAGACTGGATCTCTGAACATCACAAACACCAGAACCACAGACTCTGGACTTTATAAACTACAGATCAGGATCATCAGCAGCAGTTTCAGCATCAGCAGAGTGAAGAGATTCAATGTCACTGTCACCGGTGGTGTGTATATCATTCAGTCATTCTGTGCATTTTCCTTTGAGAAAAAAAAAAAAGTCCGACATTTTTAATCAGCCTAACAAAGTGTTGGGTTGTGGACTGTTTCACGAGTTCACACGTGCATTTATAAACTGAGTAAAGGGTTATACATATTTGGCATGCTGTCCGGGGAGAGGGCTCAAAGCTCGGCGTTTAGCCCAGACCCAAGCGCTCCCACAAGTGTTCTTCTCTGTGCTGGGTCAGGAATGGGCTGAAGGTGAGGAGTCGGAGGGTGGTAGAGGGATGCTGAAAGACTAGAATAACGAAGGTGGGACTGTTTTGATTATTTATAGGGGTACTCTCTTGTGCTGATTGGATAGATGAATGTGATTACTGATGAGGAATTGGCCGCGTTAATTATCTGCACGTGTGTTCCTCCAGAAACTTGTTAATTAAATATCACTTCACGAGTTCACACTTACATTTAATAAACTGAGTAAAGGGTTATGGTAATTTGGCGTGCTGTCCATGGAGAGGCCATGGCTCTGAGCTCAGTACTTACTCCCGAGCCCAGGGTACTCCCCCTGATGTGGGAGAAGGGTCCAAACTCTGCGTTTAGCCCGGACCCAAGCGCTCCCCAAAATTGCAATTAGAACAGGGCAGCATCCAGATACGTACACTTGCAGAGCCCCAAAAAGCAAGGTTTAATGTTAGAGGGGTGCTGGATGTCCTGCGGGAGCAGACACTGCTGCGGCAGTGGAGAGCTATAGATAGAGGCTCCTGTGGGAGTGAGAACTGCTGCGGCAGTAGGGGAAGACAGAAAAGGCTCCTACGGGAGCAGAGACTGCAGTGGCAGTGGGAAAAATAGGGAAAAGCTCCTGCGGGAGCAGACACTGCTGCATCAGTGGAGAGCTATAGATAGAGGCTCCTGTGGGAGTGAGAACTGTTGCGGCATTAGGGAAAGGCAGAAAATGCTCCTGCGGGAGCAGACTCTGCTATGGTAGTGGAGAAATATAGATAAGAGGCTGGGAGCGGCTACTGCTGTGGCAGTAGGAAAAGACAGAAAGGGCTCCTACAGGAGCGGCTACTGCTGTGGCAGTAGAGAAAGACAGAAAAGGCTCCTGCGGGAGTGGCTACTGCTGCAACAGTAATGAAAGACAGAAAAGGCTTCTGCGGGAGCAGAGACTGCAGCAGCAATGGAGAAAATATGGAAAAGCTCCTGCAGGAGCAGACACTGCAGTGGGGAAAGACAGAAAAGGCTCCTGTGGAAGCAGACATTGCAGTGGGGAAAGACAGAAAAGGACAGCGGCAGTGGGGAAAGACAGAAAAGGCTCTTGCGGGAGCAGACACTGCAGTGGGGAAAGACAGAAAAGGACAGCGGCAGTACGGAAAGACAGAAATGCTCCTGCGGGAGCGGCTACTGCTGCAGCAGTAGGGAAAGACCAAAAGGGCTCCTTCGGGAGCGGCTACTGCTGTGGCAGTAGGGAAAGACAGGAAAGCCTCCTGCTGGAGCCGTTACTGCTGTGGAAGTGTGGGAATTGGGTAAAGCTCCTGTGGGATGCTGCTGGGACGGCTGGAGTGGGGATTGGCCAGTATAGATTGATAAGATGATGTTGGAGGGGGTTAGCTATAGTGGGTCAGAAGCTAGAGTGAACAAGGATGGACCGGCGTTAAAGGGGTTGGCCAATGAGGGTTTGGTGAGTTCTTTGATATGGAATTGGTCTGACCGCCCATAGGTCTTGGACCCCATGCCTTATGACATAAATCGTTGTCATTACGTTGCTGGCTACAGGGGGTGGTTCCAAGGCAAGAGTGGTCAGAGGGATGGGTAGAAGTGGAGTGGAAAATAGAGAAGGAAGGGGGCATGAGAGGAGGAGGACAGATATCTGCTCGAACCACTTGCAGAGTCATGCTCAAGCTTGCGGAGGCATGCTCATGCTTGGGATGGTTCTGGGACTGAAAGAAAGAAGGAGAAGGGGAATGGCGGGCATCGGAGCCTGCGCCAGGAATGTTCGGAGGGATAGATAGGGTGTGGGAACAGAAGGAAGGGGGAGCATGAGAGGAGGAGGAAAGACAGCAGCTGGAATTCCCTGCAGAGACGTGCTCATGCTTGGGAAGGCTCCAGGAGTGGAAGAAAGAGGAGGAAAGAGAGGAGAATGGCGGGTATCGGGGCTTGCGCCAATAGCAGAGGCATGCTTACGCTTGGGTTTGACAATGGGGCTGTAGGCCATAGGTAGGGGAGATTGTTGGTAATGATAGGGGTGTGGATAGGTCTGTGCCACTAGCTGAGGTGTGTTCATGCTAGCATATGCTACGGGAGCTGGAGGCCACTAAAAAGGAAACAAAAAGGGATAAGAAGTAACAGGAGGAAAGTCTGAGATGTGAGGGCCTGTGTTTCAAGTGGAAGCAGCTTCGCACTTGTTTCACATGCTGTAGGCCACAGGAAGTGATTCCGGAAGACCTTGTGTGCGGCCTATACTGCTAAAGGAGGCAGCCTCACACTTACGTTTGTTACGGGAGCTGGAGGCCAATGAACAACAAAAAAAAAGTTATTAGTAGCATGAGGGAGCGGAAGAGTTGAGGGCATGTTTACAAATGGAGGCACCCTCACGTTTGCAGACCATGGGAGGGGGGTCGGGTGTGTGATGTCCTGAAGAGCATGTGTAGCCTGTGGAGCATGTGGAGGACACTGAAAAGAAAATAGGGGGTTAGAAGTAGCAGGATGGAAATACTGAGATGTGTGGGCCGGTTTTGGAAGTAGAAGCATCTTCATGCTTGCTTCGGCTGCTGTAGTTGTAAGCTGCTGGAAAGTAGAAGGGTTAGTAACATTTCACGAGTCAAGCTTAAAATGTCTGGGTAACCTACGGTGTTGCCAGCTTAGCTATTTGTTGCTAGATTTGACAATTCTTGAACATTGTCCACATTAATACATTCCTGATGAAAATCATCTTTTCCTCTTGTTTTGGCCTTCCAGCCTTTTAAAACGGAATCAAAAAAAGCAGATCAATTTCAAAATGCTGTTTTCACTTTGTACTTTGGACAATGGAAACGGAGGCTTTTGAAAACGATAAGCTTTTTTTTTCTTCCTTGTAACATACTGTATCAATAGATATGTTTATAGCAGAAACGTCAATTTGCAGTTGTGTTATTCACCTTCATGCTATCGCTAAAGGTATTTACTTTGCACGTCCTGCGGCAAAACACAAGGGCAGCTGCGTTTGAGATCAATTCTGAGTAAGCTTGCCAGTAAATGGTGAAATATTTCCATAAATGAATTGATCCTGCCAGACGAATTGCATGAAACTTATGTCTGTATCATCTCAGTAAGGTTTATACATGCACCATAAGTCAAATGTAATGGCTTCAGACATTTCACTGTGGATGACAAACTGTGGAAAAAAATGGCTTGTTGGCTTCATGGTTCAAAATGGTACCGACATAATTACATCATAACGTTGTTTAACAAACTTTAGCAACTTCTATTGAAAATGTATTAATTTGCAGCACATGGCCTGCGCCGCTAGCGGAGGCAGCCGCAAACTGCAGCGGGTAGCGAGTGAGGCTTTGCTGCATTGAGATCTGGGGCGTGGCCCAGGCAAGTTGAATGTCTGCTGCTACTGCGATCCAGCACTAGAGGAGAGCCGGGTCTTGAGCGGGACATTGGTTGTTTCGAACAAGGCAAGCTCGGGGCTTTGCACGGTCTATTGGCCACAGCGTGTGGCTGGTCGAGAAGCGCAGCTGCCACGATAATGCCTGGTGCTCGGCGGCCGTGTCTGGTGGGGTAGGAGTGATCATGGGGCCGGCAAATTGCGGCAGATCTGAAAAAAATCAGTGGTATAGATCTTTTTGTTGGATGGAAAATTGGCTCTGTGATAAGATGGCAAACAGAGTGAATCGAATGCTGGAAGACTAGAATAACGAAGCTAGGACTGCTTTGATTATTTATAGGGGTTCTCTCCTGCGCTGATTGGGTAAATTAATATGATTACTGATGAGGAATTGGCGGTGTAAATTATCAACACGTGCTCCTCCCAAAACTTGTTTATAAAACATCACTTAAAAAAAGGAGCTTTGACTTGATCATGTTTAACTAACGTTATTAATGCATAATATCAGTATTGTTTCCTGTTGACCTCTGTGATGCTGCTGTTGCTAAAACAGATGTTGCCTTTTATAAGTTAAATCAATGTCATCCACCTTATCACCAAAGTAAAAAAAAAAAAAAAAGTGTAAATAGCAGTAGAAACTAATGTTAAATACTGGATGGATTATCTGTCAATCTCTAGTAGTAATGTCTTTCTGTCTTTAGCTGTTCCAGGTTCAGGTCTATCTCCAGCTGCTGTAGCAGGAGTATGTGCTGCTGTTGCTGTTGTTCTGCTGCTGGCTGCAGTTGTTGTGGTTTACCGTCGCCGCAGAAGATACAGTCGAGCAGCACAGAATGTAAGCATGACATACTGCTCATTTAACAAGATATATAAGAGTTACCGTGTACTGAAAAACCTATAAAAGAAGAGTGGTATGAATACATTTGTTATCATTATATAATACTGGGTTTAGCATAAATGTACACTGTGAAACTTTTTTTTTTGTCCTTCATTTTTATTCTATATTTTCAATAAGACATTCATTCCAAAACACAAACAACTCCTCAAAAAAAAAAAAAAAAAAAAAAAAAAAAAAATATCTGTCAATCTCTAGTAGTAATGTCTTTCTGTCTTAATCTGTTCCAGGTTTAAACATAAAACATTTTTAGAGAGCGCAAGTGTATTGTTACCAATGTGTTTAAGTGTGATATTGAAAGCATAATATTTAAAAGTAAATGTATACTGTAGTATAAAAGATGACAGTTTGCTTCAGTTTAAGACACTTTTAATATTTAGGGAAATTAAAACTTTCCCAACAGCCAAAAAAAATAAAAAATAAACCTATTCTGAGTCTGTAGTATTTTTGTATTTACGTCACTGAAACATGAGTCCTCCTCTTTACACTTATTTGTGAATCTGTGTTTTCTTACAGGACAGTGATGTTAATAACTCTGATCAGAAAGACTATCCTTTAAATAAAATTCAGACTGAGGCTGCGAATGAAACAGTCTTTCATTGAAAGGGACACTAAAGAGAATCGGGGAATGATGGAGAGAAGAGGATCAGCTGAAACGCTCTTCAGAGTAATTGTGCCACGAGTCCAGTATTTCAGTAGTCGATACCAATGATCCAGAGAGGAACAGTGAGACATCATCTGTTTCTTGTCTTTTGCACTATAATGTTTGACATTTTCAGTTATTTGGTCCTGCCTGCTTACTGTACATTTACTTAGAACTGACTTCTCTATAATTGCCCTGTAGGTGGTTTGATTGGTATTGTTGCTGTTACTGAAGAAAAAAAAAAAACGCTATCATGTTGCTAATGTTTATGGTTTAAACAACACTAACCCTTAGTCATCAACCTTCAACAGAAAACACTTTCCACCAGCTACACTGGAACCAAAAACCAGCCTTAAAGTTGTCATAGAATGCCCTGATGTAATATTTTCAATTGTTCTGTGATGTCCCCAAAATTGTATGTGAAGTTTTCACAAAATACCCCACAAATAATATTTTATAGCTTGTTGAAATTGCCACTTTTGGGCTATTAGCCAAAACGCAATGTTTTTTTTTTTTGTCTTTGTCACTGGTGCTCTCTTTTGGAAAAGAGGCTTACTACTTACTTACTTAACTGGAGTCCAGACATTTGTGCACAAAGCGTTGGTATCGCTCCTTCTTTCAGAAGCTATCTTTGCACAACTCCAGTGCTGAACTGACCCTCGTTTGTGAGGCAGTAAAATGTTAGCACAGATATATAGGACTTTCCTGTTTATTTATTTTTATTTTAGTTTCCTTCAAAACTGAAGTTTAACTAATGTGTCCTCAGTGGTCTATCTATGGAGACTCCTATGTCTGTTGGTGCATCCCAACACAACACTTTTAATAGCGTGTGAGAATTCGAGAACCTCAGGCACTTTGATCTTCTGAGACACCTCTCTCATATGCAATGGTTCCTCCTCACACCCTCTCCTTCCCCTCAGGTCTCAGTCATCCATGCACATTTCACAAATCTATTGTTTCAAGCTGCTTTATGTGTTGTTAATATAAATACTTCAGCAGAGACTGGTAATGTGGTTTCACTCACAGCAAAAGAACAGACAAGAATAAACCTGTTCTTCTGATGTGGGAGATGCCCCATTAAAGATCTTTGATAACCATTTGTTTTTGTCCTTTTGGGTCACGAGACCTTAACTACCAAAAGTCTTTTGTGTTTATGAGTGATTTGAAGATTTCTTTGTTCTGGTCTGGGTATATTAGCGAAGTGGCAAAACATTACTGGGCCTTAAGCATGACCTCTGCCCATTGCACTTCATACTATGTATTTTTCTAAAAGCCAGGTCTGCATCTTACTCTTAAATTCATCTTTATCTTCATTCATCTTTTTGAATATTTTGATGTATTGATTTGATTTGATATCTTTGAATTGGCTATGTAATTGGCATAATTTATATGACTGTTAATAAATTGGTACGTTTGATTCTATTCCGTTTTACTCTGTAATTATTGACTGTAGTAGATTAGGCTGTATTCTGGTTACCGCATTTCCTGCATCAGGTTAGTAACGGACAAAAATTCAGTTGAGATGGAGAATAGGGCACATCAACTGTATCTTTAGAGATCGAGCCAACACTTGGTATTAGTTCAAGTGTACTTAGATTGTAAGGGCTTATAGGGAATTTCCATTTAGGTCAACTGAATGTTATTCAACCAACCTAATTAGGTTGAGCCTAACCTCTGTTTCACGAGTTCACACTTACATATAATTAACTGAATATTATAATGCGTATTTGGCGTGCTGTCCGGGGAAGGGGCTCCGAGCTCGGGAATGGCCCGAACCTAGAGTACCCCCCCCCCCGTATATGAAAGTGTAAAGTGAACTCTAGTGGAGGAGAAGGGGTGGAGGGGGGATGCTGATAAACCGTCAATAGAGACAGGTAGGCTGATTCAGCTGTATTTATACCCTAAGGTTGATTATCTTGAGTGGTTCCACCTGTGCTAATTAGGTTAAGTATCTGACGTGCTTCTCCCGAACCTTGTTATGAAACTACATTTCACGAGTTCACACTTACATATAATTAACTGAATATTATAATGCGTATTTGGCGTGCTGTCCGGGGAAGGGGCTCCGAGCTCGGGAATGGCCCGAACCTAGAGTACCCCCCAAAAAGCTAAAGAGCAGGAGGACAGCCAGCCGAACTAAAGACCCCCCCAAATGAGTGCCACGTTTGGCGGGGCTGGCATCTCGAGAAAGGGTCTGAATGTTTGTCCAGTGGGCCTGTGATGGCGGCTCACTGTACCTGGACTGACGGGCCCTGCTGGCCTGCAACGGGGAGCAATTGTAATTTGGAGCGACTGATCAGGCGAGTTTGTGCCTTTCTCCGCTGTGAGACCATTGCTCGCTGGACCGAAAGAGAAAACAGGAAAGAGAGAAAATGAAAGCTTGACCGGGAGATTTTCTCAGACTGCGTCCGTTGTGAGACCAAATGCTCGCTGGACGAAAGAGAAAACGTAAGTGCTCTACCGGGAAAGTTCTCACTGCGTCCGCTGTGAGACCAAATGCTCGCTGGACAGAAAGAGAAAACAGGAAAGAGGAAAATGAGAGCTTGACCGGGAGATTTTCTCACACTGCGTCCGTTGTGAGACCCAATGCTCGCTGGACGAAAGAGAAAACGTAAGTGCTCTACCGGGAAAGTTCTCACTGCGTCCGCTGTGAGACCAAATGCTCGCTGGACAGAAAGAGAAAACAGGAAAGAGGAAAATGAGAGCTTGACCGGGAGATTTTCTCACACTGCGTCCGTTGTGAGACCCAATGCTCACTGGACGAAAGAGAAAACGTAAGTGCTCTACCGGGAAAGTTCTCACTGCGTCCGCTGTGAGACCAAATGCTCGCTGGACAGAAAGAGAAAACAGGAAAGAGGAAAATGAGAGCTTGACCGGGAGATTTTCTCACACTGCGTCCGTTGTGAGACCAAATGCTCGCTGGACGAAAGAGAAAACGTAAGTGCTCTACCGGGAAAGTTCTCACTGCGTCCGCTGTGAGACCAAATGCTCGCTGGACAGAAAGAGAAAACAGGAAAGAGGAAAATGAGAGCTTGACCAGGAGATTTTCTCACACTGCGTCCGTTGTGAGACCCAATGCTCGCTGGACGAAAGAGAAAACGTAAGTGCTCTACCGGGAAAGTTCTCGCTGCGTCCGCTGTGAGACCAAATGCTCGCTGGACAGAAAGAGAAAACAGGAAAGAGGGAAAATGAGAGCTTGACCGGGAGATTTTCTCACACTGCGTCCGTTGTGAGACCAAATGCTCGCTGGACGAAAGAGAAAACGTAAGTGCTCTACCGGGAAAGTTCTCACTGCGTCCGCTGTGAGACCAAATGCTCGCTGGACAGAAAGAGAAAACAGGAAAGAGGGAAAATGAGAGCTTGACCGGGAGATTTTCTCACACTGCGTCCGTTGTGAGACCAAATGCTCGCTGGACGAAAGAGAAAACGTAAGTGCTCTACCGGGAAAGTTCTCACTGCGTCCGCTGTGAGACCAAATGCTCACTGGACAGAAAGAGAAAACAGGAAAGAGGGAAAATGAGAGCTTGACCGGGAGATTTTCTCACACTGCGTCCGCTGTGAGACCCAATGCTCGCTGGACGAAAGAGAAAACGTAAGTGCTCTACCGGGAAAGTTCTCGGTGCGTCCGCTGTGAGACCAAATGCTCGCTGGACAGAAAGAGAAAACAGGAAAGAGGGAAATGAGAGCTTGACCGGGAGATTTTCTCACACTGCGTCCGTTGTGAGACCCAATGCTCGCTGGACGAAAGAGAAAACGTAAGTGCTCTACCGGGAAAGTTCTCACTGCGTCCGCTGTGAGACCAAATGCTCGCTGGACAGAAAGAGAAAACAGGAAAGAGGGAAAATGAGAGCTTGACCGGGAGATTTTCTCACACTGCGTCCGTTGTGAGACCCAATGCTCGCTGGACGAAAGAGAAAACGTAAGTGCTCTACCGGGAAAGTTCTCACTGCGTCCGCTGTGAGACCAAATGCTCGCTGGACAGAAAGAGAAAACAGGAAAGAGGGAAAATGAGAGCTTGACCGGGAGATTTTCTCACACTGCGTCCGCTGTGAGACCCAATACTCACTGGACGAAAGAGAAAACGTAAGTGCTCTACCGGGAAAGTTCTCGCTGCGTCCGCTGTGAGACCAAATGCTCGCTGGACAGAAAGAGAAAACAGGAAAGAGGGAAAATGAGAGCTTGACCGGGAGATTTTCTCACACTGCGTCCGCTGTGAGACCCAATACTCACTGGACGGAAGAGAAAACGTAAGTGCTCTACCGGGAAAGTTCTCACTGCGTCCACTGTGAGACCAAATGCTCGCTGGACAGAAAGAGAAAACAGGAAAGAGGGAAATGAGAGCTTGACCGGGAGATTTTCTCACACTGCGTCCGCTGTGAGACCCAATGCTCGCTGGACGAAAGAGAAAACGTAAGTGCTCTACCGGGAAAGTTCTCGCTGAGTCTGCTGTGAGACCAAATGCTCGCTGGACAGAAAGAGAAAACAGGAAAAGAGATAATGAGAGCTTGACCGGGAGATTTTCTCACACTGCGTCCGCTGTGAGACCCAATACTCACTGGACGGAAGAGAAAAGGTAAGTGCTCTACCGGGAAAGTTCTCACTGCGTCCGCTGTGAGACCAAATGCTCGCTGGACAGAAAGAGAAAATGGGAAAGAGGGAAATGAAAGCTTGACCGGGAGATTTCTCACACTGTGTCCGCTGAGAGACCCAATGCTCACTGGACAAAAGAGAAAACGTAAGAGCTCTACTAGAACAGTTCTCGCTGCAAGACCAAATGCGGGAGATGCAGACAAGGCTCATGCAGGAGTGGACACTGTTGCGGCAGCGGGGAGATACAAAAAAGGCTCCTGCGGGAGCAGACACTGCTGCGGCAGTGGGGAGATCTGTGGCAGTGAGGAGGTACGGGAAAGGCTCCTGCGGGAGCAGACGCTGCTGTGGCAGTGGAGAGATACGGAAAAAGCTCCTGCGTGAGCAGATACTGCAGTGAGGAGGTACAGGAAAGGCTCCTGCGGGAGCAGACACTGCTGCGGCAGTGGGGAGATACGGGAAAGGCTTCTGCGGGAGCTGCGGCAGTGAGGAGGTACAGGAAAGGCTACTTGCTTTCGGCTGCTGTAGATATTGGCTGCGGGAAGAGTAAAAAGGGTTAGTAACATTTGATGGGGCAAGCAAAAAATGAATGGGTAGCCTACTGTGTTACCAGCTTAGCAATTGGTTGCCTGATTTGACAATTTCTCAAGCATTGTCCACATTATTATGTTACTGTTGGAAAAGCATCTTTTCCTCTCATTTGGCCTCCGGGCTCTTAGGCGGTCTCCCGGGCGGATACGTTTGGAAGGCTGTTTTCACGTTGTTGTATGGACTGTGGAAAAAAAGGGTTTTGGAAACGATGAAGCATGTTTAGTCTTGCAAGACATTGTACCCGAGGACATGATTATAGCAGTAACGTACCAGTCACCCCCCATTTTGCATGGAGACGGAAATTACATACCCAAAATAAAATGTTTCTGCTCATGATTCTTCTGACTAGATACATTATCGACGTTTGTCCATGAGCTGACACTTCAATGTTTTACCGTTCAGGAATAGGAATCGTATTCCTGATATAATTTACTAAATAACTGTCACTGAAAATATGTTTTATCGAAATATTGGTCAAATATCGAAGCCAGAGTCTTTAGACTTTCAATTGATGCACGGTTTATCCATATCAAGTCAGAGTGAAGTTTAACGTGCTGTGGAAGTGAAACAATAATAAACTGGGGCCGTCGGCGATGCTTGCAAGCAAATGGGTTAATAGCAGTTATGTGCTATTCGCTTCTAAGTGGTTTCTAAAGATATTTACTTGCCTGTTTTTCATATTACGGTCCTGAAAAGGCGACCGTACGACCGACCGAAAACACGAGGGCAGATGCGTTTTACATGAATTTTGAGTGATCACTAAATAAGTCCCTAAATAATTTGGTCCTGCCAGAAAAATTGCATGGAGATAATTTTTTTTTTTTTTTTTTTTTTTTTTTTTTTTAACTTATCATGGAACATTATTGTATCATTTCAGTGAGGTTTAAACGTGCTCGGTAAGGCAAATGTAATGTCTTGGACATTTCAGTGTGGATGAAGACTGGAAATAATGCCTTTGTTCGTGGTTAAATGTGGCATTATCATCTGACGGATCTACGTTTGTATCTGTAGTCCAAATCTATGCGCACTCCACACTCCAGATCAGCAGGTGGCGGTAATGCATCTTTACGCTGGTTTGCCAAAACCACCACAAAACACTAGTAGAAGATGGAACTGCGTCATGACGTCATTTAACAAACTTTAGCCGCGAACCTGCTTTTAGATGCAACACTTTGGATGCCAACTGCCGTAAAATCCAATGAACCTGCTTTTAGAGTTTTCGCCTGAAAATGTGTTGGTTAACATCGCGCGGTCAAACTGCAACTCGGCCGGAACGCCGGTGTGAAAGGCTGAGTCGCAACGGGAAGTGAGAGCCTTGTTGCCGTGAGAACTTGGGTGCGGCCCAGGCTGGTTGGATTCCAGCTCGAGGAGAGCTCGGTCTCGGGCGGCATGATCATTGTGTCGAGCGAGCGAGCTCGGAGCTTGCACGGTCTATTGGCCACGACTTGTGGCTTGACGAGGAGAGCAGCTGTCGCGATGACGCTTAATGCTGCTCAATGGTCGTGTTTGACTGGGTAGGAAAGATCGCGGGTCCGGCAAAAGCAGCAGGTCTTATAAATCCCCGGTGAAGCTCTCTTCGTTGGTACGAAAAATGGGTCCGTGGTAAGGTGACAGACGAAGCGAACCGGCATGCTGATAAACCGTCAATAGAGACAGGTAGGCTGATTCAGCTGTATTTATACCCTAAGGTTGATTATCTTGAGTGGTTCCACCTGTGCTAATTAGGTTAAGTATCTGACGTGCTTCTCCCGAACCTTGTTATGAAACTACATTTATTGTAATATTACTCTAGCTAAGTGTACATGGGAAACCATGGCATGACCATACCAAGTAATGTTGGTCAGTTTATATCTAGTGATTGTGACCTCTACTTAATTTTATTTTGCATGATTTCTGAATGCTTGAAACTATAAAATAAAGTCATAATAAAGTTAGCCATATGTTAATGTTGAGAGCTACAAATTTGTTAATAATAAAATTTATTTATTAACTTTTTTTGTTGTTGATTAATTTTAAAGGTCTATTTTGACCCCTATAGTTGGTGTTTAAATTTTTTTTTTTTTTTTTTTTTTTTTTTTTGAGGAAGGGGAGCACAACAATACAATCCTGCTAAGGGCACCCATTTGGCCAGCAGTGGCGCTGGGCAAATCAAATGGGCGGGACTTTCCCTGGGAATAACATTACATTCTGGAACTGCTTGTTTGGCGAGACTGTTTATGATTTATTGGGATTATAAAAGAATGAGTGGGTGGATTTTTACCATTATAGGCTGGATGTTTTCACACATTGCGGCCAGACTACTGTGTTCAGACACCTTATAAAAGTTATTTTTGCATGCCATGTCATGTTTAATAGGTTTGGTAATTTCCGGGTTTATTTTAAAGTTGGTGAAACACTTTGCTGGGTGTAACTGAATCCATAAATTATACATGCTGTGTTAACTCTTGCCATAATTTTTTTTTTGTCTTGTAGAATATCATCACTGTTTGATTTAGACGACTGCCTGCAAAAATACTCTTATTCTTTATAAATATGTAAACGGCCTCAGAGACACGTCATCACGACAGGGTTTTATTAACAGCGCGCTGGAGCTCACAGAACTGGAGACATTGGAGCGGAACAGAATGACGTAAACAACGAAGAACTGGAGATGGAGCACGCTATGAATACAAGGACCACTGGAAAAATCCTGTGAAAAAATAAATAAACATGACACGACATGACACGGCTGGAAACAATTCACACAACATGGACAGGAACAAGAGGAGTAAAACACGCATAAAACTTGGACCAGAGTCTGACCATCATTGTTTTTATTTGTTGGGAAGAATATTTTTAGACATTTTCCTTTCTGTGTTGCTTGTCTCTACAAAATCATCCAAGAGGAAAAGTGATAAAACCAGCAGAAAAAACTATGTTCTTTTCTGAAACTAGGAAAAAAACGGTGCATGTTTATGTGATAAATATGATTAAAAAACACGATTCATTCATAACGGCTGGAAAATGTGTGTCTCTAAAATATTTGCGTGTTAAAAGAAATAACTACACATGCTTATATATTATTAAATCACTGAGTTATAGATAATGCACTTCTTTCAGTACTGTCTTTGTTAAGGTGGTTCATCCTGTGGTTTACTGTTATGTGGTAATTTTGTTGGCAGCTGTGTTTGATGTTGGGCTTCCTGTCTCTATTCATCCATTGTTTCTTTGTGCTGCTGCTCTGACAGGTGTTATCTATACTTCTCCTTTTACCTGGTTATCAAATAACTCTCTATTCATTAACTCCTGAAAGGGGAAGCCCAGCACAGTGCCATGTGAACTCATTCTCTC